>NW_007377739.1:20355-55551 GCF_000475195.1 Diaphorina citri
GGAGCACACAATAAGCTACACTCAAATCTGCGTTGTCACGAAAAAAAACAATGAAAAAAGGCAGCCGGTAAAAGCGCAAACATTTGGAACACTTTTTTTTTTTTTTTTAGGACGTTCTAAAGCCTAAGTGCCGCTTTTTTCATCCGCTCCGCGGATTTTTTTTTATATGTGGGACTTTTTCTACTTGGCGTTTTGGCAACACTGCACTGCATGTTTTTATCTTTTATCAAAATTAAAAAAAAAAACACTTTTTGAATTTTGGAGTTTTCTTATCAAAAAACATCTAGTTGTGATTTTATTCTTGGTTTTCCCGTGGATTTCATTTGATTTGAAACTTGTACCATATAAAAATGTCCGGCTCACCTCTGCCATTTGAAAATAAGAAGCCCGCACTCAGTTCCCCAATGTTGTCGCCACAAGAACCACATTTGCATTCAAACAACACCTTGAGTTTACCGAGTCCAATCATCACAAGAAGAACTAGGACTGAATCTATGTAAGTTTGAACTATCTATCATGATCAGACAAGCCCTCTAGTCTTTTTCTCCAATAAAAGCCCATATTTCAGTGTTTTGGAGGGATTTTAAAGCCACTGCTCAAAGGTCCAAAGGGAGCAAAGAGCAACCTAATTTCCTCATGTTGGTAACTTGAAGTGGACTTTGATACCACAGCAGTATTTCTGTACACTTTAATTTCATTAGGTTCTATTTCTTTTCAGATCCAACCGAGCACTTCAAAATCCTGTTGAGACTGGTAAAATCAAAGAGTTCTGCCGATCAAAGGGACATGGATTCATCACACCTGACTCGGGAGAGCCAGCTGTATTTGTTCACATTTCTGAGTGAGTCTTTGGTTTTAAATTGAGAGAACAGTTCACAAAAAAAAAAAAAAAAAAACAAGTACCTATACCTATCACTAACTCAGTTATGTCATTATGCCAAAATTAATATCTCAAATTAACAAAGCTCTCCAAGGATCCAAAACTTGTAACAGCTGTAATATTAGCTCTGTAGAACTGGGAACAAGTTAAAATGTTGATAAATATTCAATAAAATTGCATCCCTAATTAAAGTCCCTGTTTCTCTCTCCACAGCATTGAAGGTTTTTATGTACCACTACCTGGTGATGAGGGTCAAATATCGGCTGTGTCCCATACCACCCAAGTTTGAAAGAATCAAGCGGTTCACGTAGAAATCGTTCACTTGACACCGGAAGGTTCATTTACAATGGGACTCGCCTAGTCCATACTTTGTCGTAGTAAAAACGTCACTCTGAACAAAATCTGACTCTCAAAATGTGAATAAAAGAATTTTTTTATACACTTAACTATTTCTACCTAAAAAAGACATTTTTTCCCGACTGTATTTTTGGAGTAAAACAATTACATAGCACTTTTTTAAAAGATTTTGGCATTATGGTAATTTGGTCCATATTATCTATGTTTACACACCAAACTTGGTGCTCTTTCAATATCAGTAGATAGTAGGTAATCGATCAAAAGTTAACATATCTGTCAGAATCTATAACACTTAGACAGTCAATTAATAATAGTTTATGTTTGAACGTTTATACTATCTGTTACCCCCGTATGTATGAAAACTTATAAGCTTAACTTAAGATGAAAAATCTTGCTTAAGTTAAACTTTAGTTCAAAATGGTATGTATGAAAAAAAAAATTAACTTAAGTTTAACTTGAATAACAATATTTTGAAGTTAAACTTAAGACAGGGAATGAGCTACCTTAAAACTCAGCTTGGAATCCTAGATAGGTACAAATTTACAAAAATAAAACAAAGTGAGAAAAGTAGATTGTTTGAGGTGATGATTTTTTTTTCTTTTTTTTTTAATTCTAATCCAACTGTTTTTACATTATAACTGATCTACACCTTGGATGATTTTGATCAATTTTTGCTTGAATTATCATGAGCATAGAGAGGAGTCTGAAGGGATCCGCAGACCAAAAAGATATTTGAGAGATCCTGGAAATATCATAGAAAATCTTGATGATGATCAGTTCTATAACAGATATGTATAGGAAAGTTGATCCCTTTTTTGCTTTCTTTATTTCTAATGGTATTTCAATTCTGCGAGGAAATGTTGGCAGTATGTTATGTGTGCCTTTGTTTTTGTACGTTTAGGCATTAATATTTCGCTTTAAGGCAACTGTTAGACCTGCAAATCATTTTTAAGTATACAATTTTAAATTAATTACAAAGTCATGTTGTTTACGAACTGAAATTATATGGGTGTAATTATTATTTCAATCAATCCAATCATGAATTTTTTGTGGTAAAGGAATTTGTTTTTGTACGTTTAGGCATTAATATTTCGCTTTAAGGCAACTGTTAGACCTGCAAATCATGTTTAAGTATACAATTTTAAATTAATACAAAGTCATGTTGTTTACGAACTGAAATTATATGGGTGTAATTATTATTTCAATCAATCCAATCATGAATTTTTTGTGGTAAAGGAGAGAGCTTCTTCACAACTTTTGTGGGTATCACAGTATTAATTACTAAGTACCTCCTTTACTATTGGGTCTCATTCATCATCAATTTTTACTTTCTTTTTCTTTGGTAATGCCGCCACTAATCGCTACTCGATTAAAGTAGCTACTCGATTGTCCTCACAAGGCCGAGTGCACCCCGGAATTCACACACAGAGCCGAAAAAACTTCGACCCCGCCGGAAATAGAACCCGGATTTCCGGCGTGCAAGATTACTGTAATACCTACTAAGCCACGGAGGTTCTAAAGTCCTAAACCGTTTTTTACCGTCAGTCCTGGATTATAAAATCTCAATATTTCCTATCGACCTTATAATAATAGACTCTTGAGTGGAAGGTAACCACTAGGCGAGGTTAACACCGGAGGCGTTCTCTACCTAACCCTTAGAGCTCTATTATTATGTGGACCTTCCCAGGAATTCAGGAGTTCCTCTGACCCGCAGCTTTCTTCTGGCCATCTCGGAACTGATCTTCGTAGGGTGTCTCCTGTTCTATGCTAATCTGCTCCAGCCACTTCTTGTAGTAGCGTAGAAAGCGGAATACTTCACCTCGGAACCAGGGAGCGTGTACCACCCCCGGTAGATTGCCACTGGGTGTCTGGCCCTTGTCCTGGAAATGAAAAAGAGTTCCCCATTAATGAATTTATTTAATTTAGATATCCTTTGTAAATACTATCTACTTATGTTATGTTAAACAATGGATAAACAAAGCAATTGACACTTAAAAGTCTTATTATCCCGACTCGGAGTTTCATCTACTTCGTAGACAGTTTGCCTTGAAAAGCCGACAAAGTAGATGAAACTCCGAGTCGGGATAATAAGGCATTACCACTGTAAACAAACCGCATCAAACGCGAAATTTGAAGCTTGATCAGGTCGTCTAAGCGGTTGTAAGCGACTGGAAGATAGAATGAGTAAAAGAACGCATACGGTGAAATGAATGACGTATGTAAACAATAAGTAAAAATACGACACAACTGGACCAACCGCTTCCAATCGTTTACAATCGCTGGGTATTAAAACTTGCCCATTCATCATCAAATCTCAAGTCGTTCCAGAAATGGGTCGACTGTGAACAAAGCCTCTCGGAGGCGATGGTGGAGGAACAGAGGAGAAGACGAAGGTGAATGATGAGAGAGTGGAGAAGAAACCTAAGGCGCTGGAGAAGGAAGAAAGGGAGGTGAAAATGGAAGGGAAGGAGATGAAAGAGGAAGAGGAGGACAAGGATGTGGTGGAGAAGAAGAGGAAGAGGTATCTCAGAGTGTCCGGTGGAAAAGATAAAGATTCAAGATGTCAAGTGAGGTAAGGAGGTGAAGGTAAAAGTTTGTACCGATATCAGCAAAGTCAGGCGACGAACTAAGGAGTCCTTATTTACAAACTTATAAGGAGTCACATCACGTCAGTAGAAGTCATGGGGAGTCGAAAAGATGTAGTTCAAAGTTTTCCCACATAATATTGTAGGTAATCTCGTTCATGATTCACGTGACGTGAAAGTAGTGTGACTGTCCTGAACGAAATTGGTGATTCTCATGATTTTTTTTTATTATCTCAGAAAAAACTATGAAAATTAAAAAAAATATTGAGACTATAACGAAGAAAATGCGTTCACTAGATCGTGAGATACAGCTCTCGGAACATGAGAGTCTCAAGCCCGCCGATATCATACCTAGCGACAACACTGTACTCCTGTGATGACGTCATCTACCAATATCGTACGACGCGCTGTGGGCTTATTACCATAGGGATTTGGGTTAGGGGCTCAAATAGATCGAATAGGTACCTATCTACGCATTTTGTTATCACTATTTTTCAATATCAGCTTAGGTACTTATACCTATTTTCAAATTTAGATATTTTCATTCCATTTTTTTTTATCATGCACTTATTCAAGTAGTTACTTTTTCGTACATGTACATTTTTTTTAAGGGGTTTGACAGAGTGAACTGTAACTGCTATGGTCTTATCGTCCCGAATTCGAAGAGAGAAGGAAGACAGGATAGGAGAAAGCCAGCCGTTTCCGAGAACGAACATTATCCCATCAGGATAAAATCCGCCCTGGGCGGGAATCGAACCCGCGGCCTAGCGCTTACAAGGCAGACGCACTACCAACTAAGCTAAGTAGGCTGGCACATTTATTTCGATCGAGAAGAATAATATGAATAGTATGATCTCCACATACCAAACATCCCTGCTCAAAGTTCCGCTTTATGTAAACACTACCTACGTAGGTACCTACCTATATGATAATAATAGTGCTTATTTTTACTGCTCGCATAGGACTGATAAGTCCCTTTACTCCAGCAGTAGGCTACTACTATTATTGTGGTCAAATTCTCAAATTATATTGAGGATAAAATTCCATACCTCGGCTGGGATTGAACCCACGCCCTCCTGTTTACCAGGCGAACGCCTTGACCACTACACCACCGAGGCAGGAAAATCACCTTGTTTATCATCTATTCAGAATATTTCAAAGGGAAACAACACAAAACCATCAGAAACTAACCTGTATCCATTCTCGTTGAGAGTCTGAACGAATTCTTTAGCTTCATCATTCGTTTCACAGGTCAACGCTAAACATCCATAGGTGATGAGGTCCGGCTGTAGACAGTTCTCTTGAAACATGTTCAGCACATCCTACGAACAAAGAGATATGTTTGTAAGCGCTAGGCCGCGGGTTCGATTCCCGCCCGGGGCGGATATTATCCTGATGGGATAATGTTCGTTCTCGGAACGGCTGGCTTATCCAGCACATCCTACGAACAAAGAGATATGTACAGGGTGAGTTTCATAGCCTGTCCCTGTGGCCGAGAGGTCAAGAGTACTGACTCTCGTCCTGAAGGTGCTGGGTTCGAATATCAGCCTGGGCGGAAATTTTCTGACCGAAACTTTCCGTTCCTGAGAGATATGTACAGGGTGAGTTTCATAGCCTGTCCCTGTGGCCGAGAGGTCAAGAGTACTGACTCTCGTCCTGAAGGTGCTGGGTTCGCAGAATAGAATAAGTAGACTAGGTAGGTATAAGAAGATCAAATCTTTTTCGTGTGTTATTCTAAGGTCTAAGATTCATTGGGAAAGAGATAGAATAGAATAAGTAGACTAGGTAGGTATAAGAAGATCAAATCTTTTTCGTGTGTTATTCTAAGGTCTAAGATTCATTGGGAAAGAGACAATAGGTATTGCATTTTACACCAATTTCTAGTAGATAGGTCTCTTATTTATACTGGGTTAGATTGGTACCTATCTAAGGTTTTGATTTTCATTTATTAAAGTATCTTTTTAAGAGGTATATTTAAAATAATAAATTAATTATAATTCATAAGTGGATATTGGTTTATACAAATTTTAATTTATTAATAGATTTTTTCATGTTAATCACAGTATTAAAAAAGTATGTAGGTATACCTTACTCGGAAATTAGATTCCATATATCCTAGCATTTACAAGGCAGGCTTCCTACCTTGGAAGCTAACTAGGCTGGCTCAAAAGGCTTTTGGTGAAAAAAAAAAAAAAATCTGGTGTGAACATCACACAACTTCCTATTACATTTGTGGAAGTCCCAAGCCACCTATGCCACCTATATGGCAGCTGATTTTAATCAAAATTTTTCTATCTCAAAATACTCTCCATGAAATAAGGGATTGTGTAAAAGGTTCAAAAATTTAGCTTTTTTTTAATTTTCTAAGTCCCGAGCCGAACTGCCTGCAGCGGCCGATTTTTGGTGGAAAATTATCGATCTTAAAATACTCCCCATATAATAAGGAATCATTTAGAGTAAACAAAAAATTGGATTTTTTTTACAGTCACATCCTTGGACCATGCCAGGTTATCATATTTCATTTCATTGCTTTACGACAAACCGTTATTGATATATTTTCCTAGATATCACTAAGTTGTGGTCTATTTAGTAGGCAGTACATAGACTAGGATTGTCAAGCATGACTGATCAACATACCTATTGTTGATGAAACAGTAATTTCAAGCCTAAATGATGTTGAGAATTACAGTAGGCACACTACGATACTTCAGAGACTCGTCATGATATGAAATCATAGCAAGACAACCTTGTGAGATTCTACTGTCAGTGCCAAGGTTGTGGTCTTGAAAATCAGAGTTTGGTAAACTTTTCAAGCCTAAATGATGTTGAGAATTACAGTAGGCACACTACGATACTTCAGAGACTCGTCATGATATGAAATCATAGCAAGACAACGATCATGTTCTATCTTTGAACTTTTCTTCGTTCGTTACAGTTGTTGGGTCTAAAAACTTGCCCATATTATCAATAAAATGTTCATTTATTCAATATAGGACTCGTACCTTTTCAGCAACGATTTTCAGGCACTTCCTCTTAAACTCCTCCAGTCGGTCTATCACTCTCTTGTTAGGCTGTATCTCATGATCTATGAACATCTCGAGAACTGCTTCCATGAAGTGCACATCACATCTGTAGTTGGCTTTGTTTGCCAGTGCGCTGAGCATTTCCTTGTTCAATCTAAAAAGATAAAAAGGAATCCCAGTAGTTTAAAAAATAAAAAAATAAAAGGAAAGTAAAAAGTCACTTGACATTTTTTTAGAACTTGAAACGAAGTTTTTTTTTACGATCTATTAACTAAATATACTAAAAACTTGCCCATTACATATTATCAATAAAATTTCCTTTATTCAATATAGGATTCGTACCTTTTCAGCAACGATTTTCAGACACTTCCTCTTAAACTCCTCCAGTCGGTCTATCACTCTCTTGTTAGGCTGTATCTCATGATCTATGAACATCTCGAGAACTGCTTCCATGAAGTGCACATCACATCTGTAGTTGGCTTTGTTTGCCAGTGCGCTGAGCATTTCCTTGTTCAATCTAAAAAGATAAAAAGGAATCCCAGTAGTTAAAAAAATAAAAGGAAAGTAAAAAGTCACTTGACATTTTTTTAGAACTTGAAACGAAGTTTTTTTTTACGATCTATTAACTAAATATAAGAGTCATAAAGTCCCAGGCCAGGCTTGTAGCTTTTTTTACTGTTCAACCTTAATGGGTGCAATAGTCCTACATACGTCCAGTATAGGAATTTCGTCCGAAACAGGCTTGTAGCTTTTTTTACTGTTCAACCTTAATGGGTGCAATAGTCCTACATACGTCCAGTATAGGAATTTCGTCCGAAAAGACCACCATTTCAATGTAATGTACTGTTCAAACTAGAAAGTTGAAATTTTTGCACCGAGTATCAAGTATCTCCGAAAGAATTTTGGGAGATGCCTGATATTTGCGAGGGAGCCCCTGGGAGGGCCTTTCAAATAGAAAACCAGCCGTTCCGAGAACGAACACTATCCGTTCAGGATAAAATCCGTCCCGGGCAGGAATCGAACCCGCGGCCTAGCGCTTACAAGGCAGACGCGCTACCAACCAGGCTAACTGGGCTGGCGTGTAAAATCTTTAATTCAAACTAGGTTCTTTCATACGAATTCACCCACCTACATACCCGTACATACATACAAAAGATGTACCTACTCAACGAACACCTGAAAATAATAATAATAATAATAATAGTGCTTATTTATACTGCTCGCATAGGACTGAAAAGTCCCTTTACTCCAGCAGTAGGCTACTACTTATAATTTGACCAACAGTCAAAGCTGACAATAGAGAACCTATGTGAAACAGGGATCTGAAGTGTTTTATATCCCAGTTTTCTAGTTGTTAAAGGTGAGAAACAGAAGATATTTAATGGGATAATAAAGCAGTCAGAGAGCAATAACTGTATTCTAAAAATAACAGGCAATGAAATATTCGTGGAATGTCTTCCTTGTTCTTATCAGTGCTTAGAATAGTCTCCTAATTGATTAGTTTTTGAAACCAAATTCCATTTTCTAGAGTGAACCCTCCTCACTCCGGAGCTCAGGTTTGGTGCAGATGGAATCGCAGTGTGCTAAAAATAGTGAAATGTAAATAATAAGGTTTCTTTTATCAAACACTGATAATGGGTAGAAATGATAACAAAAATTTCGTATTCTTACTTGGAAAATGGCAAGGGCTCAGGTAGAAGATGAACGCAGTTCCGAATGGTGTTCCATTGCTTCGCTCATTTGTAATTTAAATCAGCGTTAATCTATTTTAAAACAAATTAACATCCCTCGACGGAAATTAAAAAACGAAACTAGAAAAAATTTACGCCTCGCCTACTTTTTTCCGTGAAGTCGAAATCTTGCAGGATTTTTTTTTTTTTTTTTTCACAAGTTTACAAACGCGAAAATGGCCGACGGAAAAAAATAAACAAAAAACACTGTTGCGTTTAAACTCACATCGAATAACACTTAGGAGATTTTTATTTACTTTCTATTACTACAGTATAGCGGAGCTATACTAGTAATGAAAGTATTGCAATCGGTCCAAATTTTCAAAATCGGGAAATGGTTGGAAATATCCTTTTTATCTTTTATCAAAATAATCAAAATTAAAAAAAAAAAAACAACACTTTTTGAAGTTTGGAGTTTTCTTATCAAAAAACATCTAGTTGTGATTTTATTCTTGGTTTTCCCGTGTATTTCATTTGATTTGAAACTTGTACCATATAAAAATGTCCGGCTCACCTCTGCCATTTGAAAATAAGAAGCCCGCACTCAGTTCCCCAATGTTGTCGCCACAAGAACCACATTTGCATTCAAACAACACCTTGAGTTTACCGAGTCCAATCATCACAAGAAGAACTAGGACTGAATCTATGTAAGTTTGAACTATCTATCATGATCAGACAAGCCCTCTAGTCTTTTTCTCCAATAAAAGCCCATATTTCAGTGTTTTGGAGGGATTTTAAAGCCACTGCTCAAAGGTCCAAAGGGAGCAAAGAGCAACCTAATTTCCTCATGTTGGTAACTTGAAGTGGACTTTGATACCACAGCAGTATTTCTGTAGAAAGCCCATATTTCAGTGTTTTGGAGGGATTTTAAAGCCACTGTTCAAAGGTCCAAAGGGAGCAAAGAGCAACCTAATTTCCTCATGTTGGTAACTTGAAGTGGACTTTGATACCACAGCAGTATTTCTGTACACTTTAATTTCATTAGGTTCTATTTCTTTTCAGATCCAACCGAGCACTTCAAAATCCTGTTGAGACTGGTAAAATCAAAGAGTTCTGCCGATCAAAGGGACATGGATTCATCACACCTGACTCGGGAGAGCCAGCTGTATTTGTTCACATTTCTGAGTGAGTCTTTGGTTTTAAATTGAGAGAACAGTTCACAAAAAAAAAAAAAAAAAAAAGGTACCTATCCTAACTCAGTTATGTCATTATGCCAAAATTAATATCTCAAATTAACAAAGCTCTCCAAGGATCCAAAACTTGTAACAGCTGTAATATTAGCTCTGTAGACTGGGAACAAGTTAAAATGTTGATAAATATTAAATAAATTGCATCCTAATTAAAGTCCCTGTTTCTCTCTCCACAGCATTGAAGGTTGTTATGTACCACTACCTGGTGATGAGGTCAAATATCGGCTGTGTCCCATACCACCCAAGTTTGAAAAGAATCAAGCCGTTCACGTGGAAATCGTTCACTTGACACCGGAAGTTCATTTACAATGGGACTCGCCTAGTCCATAGTTGTCGGAGTAAAACGTCACTCTGAACAAAATCTGACTCTCAAAATGTGAATAAAAGACATTTTTTATACACTTAACTGTTCTACCTAAAAAGACATTTTTTCCGACTGTATTTTTGGAGTACAAACAAATTACATAGGCACTTTTTAAAGATTTTGGCATTATGGTAATTTGGTCATATTATCTATGTTTACACACCAAACTTGTGCTCTTTCAAATATCAGTAGATAGTAGGTAATCGATCAAAAGTCTAACTGTTCTACCTAAAAAGACACTTTTTCCGACTGTATTTTTGGAGTACAAACAAATTACATAGGCACTTTTTAAAGATTTTGGCATTATGGTATCTATGTTTACACACCAAACTTGTGCTCTTTCAAATATCAGTAGATAGTAGGTAATCAATCAAAAGTAAACATATCTGTCAATGACTCCGAGCGACCACACGTCCACCGCGGGCGCGTCGTATGAATCACCCAGTAGGATTTCCGGCGCCGAGTACGCGAGAGACCCGCACGAGGTTTCCAACTTCTGACCCGGGTTGAACCGGTTGCTGAACCTGAGAACAGAATAGAATAGAATACTCATATACCTTGTTTATCCTGCTCGAATGGGACTAAAAAGTCCCTTTACCCCAGCAGTCTAAACAAAGCCTCGTTTATTTTATGAGTTTAATAACAAAAGTTTGGAACAATAGCCCTTGCAAAAAAGAGAGAGAGAGTGGGGCTAATCCTTATACAGTTAAACCTGTCTAGAGACAGGCAAATTTCTCCTGATTATCCAGGGTTCTCAATTACAAGATCAAAAGTAAACATATCTGTCAGAATCTATAGACACTTAGACAGTAAATTAATAATAGTTTATGTTTGAACGTTTTTACTATCTGTTCTCTCCAAATTAAATGTATATTAATTAACCAGACTTATAAAATCAAACATTACTGTCATGTTACTTCTATTTTCTAGGAATATTTCTCAATACACAAGGATATACATGGACTTTAGTTTTTATAGAATAGAATCTTCACTTGACTAAAATAAACAACTCTATGCATCAGGAGATGCTAAAGCATGTTGACTCTTTTCCATCAATAAAGTTGTTTATTTTAAGCAATTCAAGGCCTACTTTCTTCTTATTTAGTAATTACAAAAGTGTTTGTCAAGAACCATATCAGACATTAGAACCATATCAGACTCTTGTATTTGAACAAACATGACCAAACACCGACTTTGTCCGAACAGACAAGTACCCAGGTATTTCCTGGCTCATCCATATTTTTCATGGTGCGGGAAAAACTCACCTTCGCCCTAGCATTATCTCCACGGAAGCTCCGTTTCTTGATGAGCATATTGCAAAACTCCGTGTCTGGCGCAACCTTATTCTCCTTCATGTGGACTAGCAGTTGTCTCTCGGCTTCTATAGTGGACGGTATGCAGTCCAGGAGGAGGGTGAACGTTTTGATAGTGGGAGACACCATGTCTTCCGACATTTCCGCCAGGACGCCTGTTAAGCCGCCCAGGAGAAGTAATCTGGGGTAGAAATAAAAAGGGGGAATTTATTATATTTATTTTTTTAAAAAAATAAAAAGTAAAAAAACATCAACAACCTCAGTGGTGTAGTGGTAAGCACGGTGGACTTTGAATCTGGAGGGTGGCGGTTCGAGTCCAAGTCAAGACATAAAATTTACCGTAGTGCAGGGAACGACATTTGTGACAAGCATTTATGCTTTATGCTTGTCACTTGACTTAACACTATTAAAATTCCTTTAATTTATATATATATAAAAAAAACTGCTTTGTGTCTCATCTTATTATTGCCCCTTGGAATGCTTTTAAATAGATTTGTTCTCGTTCTCATTTTACTCTCGTTCTTATAACGCCTGCTTTTCTCCTATCCAGTCCTCCGTCTCTCTCCGCTTTCGGTACGATAAGACCTTAGACCTTAGCCAGTTCCCTATATCAAACGCCCTATAAAAAGATGATGAAGAAGAAAAAAATTTTGGTCCTTCGGGCCGGATTAATCAGGAATTGGTCCTTTAGGTCCAATTCTTGATTCCCGTTACCAAGGGTCACAGTAAAAAAAAATAAAAAAAAAAACTTACCTATCTTCCGGCTTTTTCACATCGGCCACGGAAATGACACTGCCCAGATGAGGTTCTCTCGACAAGAGGTTGGGTCTATTTTCCACAATATGGCCATCACGGGGCACACCCTCTGGCAACAATTCAGATATAGCTTCCTCAAACGATAGGACGTTGTCTTCCGGTATCGAATCGCACGGAACCAGGGACATACTATTGTACTTTGAGCTGGAGGAGATACTATCGGATGACGAGGGTTTGTTGAGGAGATGAGATGCTTTCATTTTTTGTTCCAACTCAAGGATTGGTTGGTTCTGAAAATTAACACATAATTATGTATGTAGGTACATAAAAATAAATTGTAATGATTTTTTTTTTCTTCTTTTTTGAAAGTACATAAGTGTCAAGTGGTAGCCAATGTGGTCGCGCTATTACGCCCAAAAATCCAATCCAAAGAGTAAAAAATCCAACCATATCCATATCCAAACCGAAAGGAAAATATAGCTAAGTTTATTATTATTATGTGGACCTTCCCAGGAATTCAGGAGTTCCTCTGACCCGCAGCTTTCTTCTGGCCATCTCGGAACTGATCTTCGTAGGGTGTCTCCTGTTCTATGCTAATCTGCTCCAGCCACTTCTTGTAGTAGCGTAGAAAGCGGAATACTTCACCTCGGAACCAGGGAGCGTGTACCACCCCCGGTAGATTGCCACTGGGTGTCTGGCCCTTGTCCTGGAAATGAAAAAGAGTTTCCCGTTAATGAATTTATTTAATTTAGACATCCTTTGTAAATACTATTTACTTATGTTATGTTAAACAATGGATAAACAAAGCAATTGACACTTAAAAGTCTTATTATCCCGACTCGGAGTTTCATCTACTTCGTAGACAGTTTGCCTTGAAAAGCCGACAAAGTAGATGAAACTCCGAGTCGGGATAATAAGGCATTACCACTGTAAACAAACCGCATCAAACGCGAAATTTGAAGCTTGATCAGGTCGTCTAAGCGGTTGTAAGCGACTGGAAGATAGAATGAGTAATGTGGGTATCACAGCATTACTAAGTGCCTCCTTTACCTTTACTATTAATTTTCATCTACTCTTGTCATCAATTATTCTACACTAGTAATGCCGCCACTAGTCGCTACTTGCTGCTCAACTGTCCCCACGAGGCTGAGTGCACCCCGAACTCCAAGCACAGAGCCGAAAAACTTCAACCCCGTCGGGAACCGAATCTGGGACCTCCGGCATGCAAGCCTCGTGTTATACCCACTCGGGCACGGAGGTTTGGAAAACCCGAGTCCCGTGAATGGGATTTTCAAATCCATTGAATCCAGATACTTAATCAAATCCGAATTCATTGGATTCGATCATTCGATGGAAAAAAATAATAATAAAATAAATAAAATAAAAAAATAAATTAAAATAAAATAATAATAAAGTAAAACCTATAGTTACCTCAGGGGATATCAGAGCGTCAATAACAAGTCGCGTTGCATCTTCTTCGCCCAAGTTACACTCGCGAGCTGTACGCAGTAGTAAGTTGTACGAGAATATATCCGGAGGTACCCGTCTCGATCTCATCTTATGCCAAGTCTAGAAAAAAAGGGGTTGAAGAAAAAATTAGATGTAAAAAAATAATTAAAAAAAAAAATCGAAAATCATGAATCTTTGTGGTAAAGCAGAGAGCTTTCTCACAACTTTGTGGGTATCACATATTTATTAACGCTCGTCTCTTCGACTTGTAATGCCGCCACTGGTCGCTACTCGATTAAAGTAGCTACTCAATTGTCCTCACGAGGCTGAGTGCACCCGAATGAGTAAAAGAACGCATACGGTGAAATGAATGACGTATGTAAACAATAAGTAAAAATACGACACAACTGGACCAACCGCTTCCAATCGTTTACAATCGCTGGGTATTAAAACTTGCCCATTCATCATCAAATCTCAAGTCGTTCCAGAAATGGGTCGACTGTGAACAAAGCCTCTCCATCATGTTCAAAAAGAAAAGAAAGGAGGACAGGATAAGAGAAAGCCATCTGTTCCAAGAATGAACCCTATCTGTTTAGGATAAAGGTCACCCCAGGCATGAATTGAACCCATATATCCTAGCATTTACAAGGCAGGCTTGCTACCTTGGAAGCTAACTAGGCTGGCTCAAAAGGCTTTTGGTGGAAAAAAAAAATCTGGTGTGAACATCACACAAATTCCTATTACATTTGTGGAAGTCCCAAGCCACCTATGCCACCTATATGGCAGCTGATTTTTGGTCAAAATTTTTCTATCTCAAAATACTCTCCATGAAATAAGGGATTGTGTAAAAGGTTCAAAAATTTAGCTTTGTGTGATACCCACTCGGCCACGGAGGTTGCTCTAGATGTAGATGTAAAAAATATAGTAATTGTTGCGTATACATCCTTTTTCTCTACCCTATACCTCCCTCCCATTGCCCGCTACAACTTTACTTACGGAAACCTACGGAGCACGCCGAACCATCGTTAGTTCTAATCTGAGACCCGCCTATATCTATCTATTTTTACAAGTCCAGTTCAACCTAAATCAAGACCCTTTGCTCAAAGAAAATTCGCCAAATCGGGCATCCCTTTACAGTCCTGTGCCCTTCTCCCCATGGCTACCGTTACAGTAATAAATAGTCAGCTTGGAAGGTAGCGCGTCTGCCTTGTAAGCGCTAGGTCGCGGATTCAATTCTCGGCCGGGGCGAATTTTTTCCTAAACAGATAAGGTTCGTTCTTGGAACGGCTGGCTTTCTCCTATCCTGTGTTTCTTCTCCCTTCGCTTTCAGGACGATAAGACCTTAGCAGTTACAGTTTCCCCTATTAAACCTCTTATTAAAAACGTTAATGTATCTTTTTCGTTTAATCTTTTGTTAAGGTAAACTTTTGTAACAGGGAGAGTATTACCAGTAGAGCATGTCTAAAGCCAGCCTCCGAGTCACTGATACAAGCTTGCAGCAGAAAGTTGAACGTGGTTAGGGAGGGTTTGATTCTCTTCTCCAACATTTCATCCACTATGGTGAACGCCGCTGAAAGCTTGCCGTGACGACCGAACGCTGAAAATGTAAATAAATTATTATCAGCTTAGTACAGCGGTTCCCAACCGGGGCGGGGGTACGTAAGAGACCTACCGGGGGTACGCGAGAAAAAATTGTGTAATGGCGGGCAAAGGCAAGTTTTGAATTTTAATGGGTTTTCAATGCAGTACAGTCCAAAAAAGTAGGGGGCGTGGAGACAAATCAATGCAGTACAGTCCAAAAAAGTCCTACTGAATTTTGACCTCAAGGTACTGAAGTACTGATTTTTTTTTCAAAAGGTACTGAGTGTGTTTAGAACTCAGTAGTAATGGTACACATCAATCTAGGTATCTATGTGTAACCGATACTCATTTATGCTGGTGGCGGGGGTACGTGAGATTAAATCCGTGAGATAAATGAGTGTTTCACTGCTGTGTTTGTTTGTTCTTATTGTACTGTAAAATGTTTCCAAAATAAATAAATACAGAGTAAAGAGGCTCGCGGACTCACTTTTAATGAGAGCATTATAGTTGGCCTCGTTCATTTCATACTGCTGCTCTCGCATCTTGTTTCGTAGCTGATTGAGCCGGATCAGTCCTTGCTTCGAGTCCCGGCATGTGGCACACGCGTTGATCAGACCCGTGTATGTAGCTTGCGTTACTTTCAGGCCTCGCTACAACAAGTTTGGTATCCCATGGCAGAACGACATGAACGCTATTCATGCGGAGAAAATATTCCAATTTGACAATAACACTTGTATAGACTCAAGACTGTTCAGCACTTACGTGGACGAATTGAAATCGCTGTGGGATGATGTTGCAATACGCCAGGCATTTGAAAGGAGAAGTGAATATCAGCTTGGAGATTCCATTCAATATTTCTTTGACAACTGGGACAGAATATCCAGGAGGGTAAGAATATACCTTGTTTATCCTGCCAGGATGAGACTGAAAAGTCCCTTTACTCCTGCATTCCAAACAAGGTTTTATATATTTCATGGGTAGCAATTTAAATATTTAAAATTATGTACATAGTTGGAATCTTCAAAAATATGGTGGTATCTGGATAGGAGAACATTTGGTAGGTATAAAAAAATGGAAAGAGGCCTCGCTTTCTCATCTGGAAGTGAGAGGGGGAAAATGAGGAAGGTATAAATGGAAGAAAAAGGAGCGAAAGGTTGAATGGGGAATGCCGGAGTCATTAAGGCTACTACTACTATTATTTAGGATTGTGATCAACAGCAACCTCCGTGCCCAAGTGGGTATCACACTACGCGTTCAATTAACGGCGGGGTCGAAGTTTTTTGGCTTTGCCCTTGGAGTTCGGGGTGCACTCAGACTCATGAGGACAACTTTGATAGATAAGCAATCAGTGGTGGTATTATAAAATGATAATAGTAGATGTTAATTAATAGTAAAAGGATGCACTTAGTAATGCTGTGATATCAACAAATGTTGGGAAGAAGCTTTTTATTTTACCACAAATAATTTATGATTTGATTTGATTATTGTGGTCAAACATGGGATGGGGACCCCACAGGGACTCATGTTATGATGGTTAAATAGTTATACATTTCACAGAATTACAAGTAACTTACTTGGGCATACAGTTTGAAGGCTTTCTGTGTGTTGCCTATTCTACCACAAGCTCCGATGAGAAGTGTGTAAATATAATTAGCAGGACGAGCTCCTACAGCCTTCATTTCTACATCCAACACATTGAGAGCTTCAATAATCTGGAAGTGATATGAAAAGTATTGGGTTATAAAAAAGTATATGAAAATGTGTATTATAATCAAAGTGCTTAATTATACTACTTGAATAATACTAAAGAGTCTAATTACCTCAGCAGTATTTACATGAGGCAAAAACTTCCAGGTTCCCCCTTCCAATTGCCCACCAGTACTGGATGGAGGGGCTACTTAAAAATAATAATAAAATAAAGGGATGAAACCTCTTGATTACTAGGCAAGCGTTTTGACCACTACATCAGAGGAGTTTTTTTTTTTTTTTTTTTTAATGGTTTTTTGATGTTTAGGAAATGACCTGTCTAGTTATCTTGTGTAGTTTGCTTCTTTCAATTGTCTATTGTTATTATATTTTATATTACCTTATTCTGTTCAATTAATTTAGCAATTTTCTTTGCATATTCCAAGTTGTGCTCCCGGACTTCTTCTTTCTCGTTAACAAAGTTGGTCTCCACCACATCATCTTCCTCTTCTGGTAATTTGTTCACTTCAATGAGAGTCTGAACGTTTTGACTTAGCGTTCCAAATGTATCCGGATCACTTTTGTTGAGAATGATGTCCTTTTCTGCTCTTAGTTCGGGGAGCTTATCAGGGGCTTTTAAATCTATGACTTCTGCTGTGTTTTTATCCTGGAAGAAGAAAGATTTGATTGGATATTTGGCACAGGGTCAAAGAAAAAATATTATTAATATGATGAAACATTAAGTGTGTGTGTGTGTTTCAGAGAAGAAAAAAATCACACCTTGAATTTTTTCTTGGCAGCAAAGACAGTTCTTCCCTCCTCTTTCAAATCTGCTTTTCTGAGTCTCTCAATAAATTCTTCTTTGTCATCCAAGTCTGTTTCTTTTGTATTTTTAACATATCCCAAGTCTTTCTGAGTTTGAACACATCTTGATGCATGAAATGAACACTTTAGTATGTTTATAGGACATCGGCTGGTAAGTTTGGGATGATTGAACAAACAAAAGTAACTTCTTGATAGCCTGAAGATCTGAGCCATGATACTGTTTTATACCTGTGGGTCAAAAGAGATTTTTGATATTTAAAAGAAATATTAGGCCATGTTCTCTTATTCCTTAGATAAGGATTAAGGAGGAATGTAATAGCAAGCACATAAATAAAAAAACTAGAAAAAGCTCTATGCTCTTTGCTCTCCAATCCACTCTGTTATTAGCCCAATATGCCCTATGATAAAATAAGTCCAACAATAAACATTGGATTTTAGGATATTGAGATATTTGAGAAATCATACAGGGTATATTCTATTTTTTTTTTTTCTTTTTTTTTAAGATGAGTGTTCCACCGCCGTTTTTGTTTCGTAGAAAATTATCAATCTTTATCTGTTATTCTTTCAGGCTGTCAAGCGAGATGAAAAGAAGCCCCTGTTTCATCATTTCACGACGGCTGTCGACACGGAGAACATTAAGATTGTGTTTAACGCTGTTAAGAATACGATTCTGCATAGGAATCTGAGGGATTTGATGTTGCAGTGACCATAACGCTTCAATTCCAAGTAAGAAAAAACAGTCTAGGCCGCTTGATTAAAAAGAGGAACTTTCACAAATGAGCAGTGACCAGTGTTAGGTTAGGGTTAGGTTAAACGCACAAATGAGCAGTGACCAGTGTTAGGTTAGAGTTAGGTTAAACACACGAATGAGCAGTGACCAGTGTTAGGTTAGGGTTAGGTTAAACGCACAAATGAGCAGTGACCAGTGTTAGGTTAGGATTAGGTTAAACGCACAAATGAGCAGTAACCAGTGTTAGGTTAGGGTTAGGTTAAACGCACAAATGAGCAGTGACCAGTGTTAGGTTAGGATTAGGTTAAACGCACAAATGAGCAGTAACCAGTGTTAGGTTAGGGTTAGGTTAAACGCACAAATGAGCAGTGACCAGTGTTAGGTTAGGATTAGGTTAAACGCACAAATGAGCAGTAACCAGTGTTAGGTTAGGGTTAGGTTAAACGCACAAATGAGCAGTGACCAGTGTTAGGTTAGGATTAGGTTAAACGCACAAATGAGCAGTAACCAGTGTTAGGTTAGGGTTAGGTTAAACGCACAAATGAGCAGTGACCAGTGTTAGGTTAGGATTAGGTTAAACGCACAAATGAGCAGTAACCAGTGTTAGGTTAGGGTTAGGTTAAACGCACAAATGAGCAGTGACCAGTGTTAGGTTAGGATTAGGTTAAACGCACAAATGAGCAGTAACCAGTGTTAGGTTAGGGTTAGGTTAAACGCACAAATGAGCAGTGACCAGTGTTAGGTTAGGATTAGGTTAAACGCACAAATGAGCAGTAACCAGTGTTAGGTTAGGGTTAGGTTAAACGCACAAATGAGCAGTGACCAGTGTTAGGTTAGGATTAGGTTACATGTTCTCTTATTCCTTAGATAAGGATTAAGGAGGAATGTAATAGCAAGCACATAAATAAAAAACTAGAAAAAGCTCTATGCTCTTTGCTCTCCAATCCACTCTGTTATTAGCCCAATATACCCTATGATAAAATAAGTCCAACAAATATTTCAAAAAACTTACCGATATGTTCATGTATACATTGCTTGAATCCTAAGGATGTGGAGAAAATAGGACTTCAATAATGAGCCCGAGTGTACTTGATAGAGAATCGCCAAGCTTCTATAGGATTCTAAAGTTTCTTGAAACTTAAAGTAGGTACCTATTCATTATTCAAGTTCTTTGCCTTACCTTACCGCAGTGCAGTTTCAGGACTCAGAGCACGATTTTTTTCTATTGATAAAATTTTGAATTTTACCGCCAAATGTCAAAGTTGGACTATTTTATAGAGCGCAGCACCATCGTTTGTCCGGCTAAAAAAAAAATCTCAAAAGAAAAAAAAAATCCTTTTTAAAACCTGAAAAATAAATTTAATAATTTTATATGTTTATTTTAATTCATTACACACATAAAATAAATATTAATTTATTTTAATATTTTTTATCTTGGGTTATTATTATTTTTAAATTTTTTAGCAGTAAATATCGGGAATCCATCGATGTAAGCGGGGCCTGTTTCCTGTTTGGCTTGTTCATGGACTTGTTTACCGCAACGAGCACAAAAAGCAAAAACTTGAAAAGAAAAAAGAAAACAGACCTCTCCCAGAGAAGAAAGAAGTAGGAGTGAATTTTTTGATAAAAAAATGTAAAATAATCTGGAATGTGAGTGATTAATTGGCAATTGTTCTTCCGAAGTGGATTAATTAAGGTGTATCTACTGCGGAAAGGTAAAGGCTTTAAATTGGACAATGGCGGGCTGTATGTTCTCTTGCCCCTGTTGTCTTCGCTTCCAGTACAGTCCGGAAGAAATGGAGCAAAGGAATAGAAGTCAGGAGATTGATAAGGGGATAGAGAAAGATAAACATGCATATAAAAGACAAGTAAAACTGCTCCTGCTGGGCGCTGGCGAGAGTGGAAAAAGTACATTCTTGAAGCAAATGAAAATCATCCATGGAATGAAGTTTGAGTCGGATCTTATCTATTAAAAAGTTAATCTGAGGAATCTGATGTTGCAGAGACTATAACATGTACTCCAATTCCAAGTAAGAAACATTGTAGGCCGCTTAAAGGATCTAACATAAACCTTCAAAAGTTGATGTTGCAAGGTTTCAACGACTAATAGTACACACAAGTATGGCACTATAGATCTTATCATTGAATACCAGCAAATCATATATCAAAACATTATCAAAGGTAAGTGGCTTGTGCTGATTTGATTATCATCATTACCATACATGATTAAACATACTAATTATAAGAAAGAGAAAAACTGCTACCCATTAGTAGAGCAAAACACAGTTTATGTGAGGTGGATCTTATCATTGAATACCAGCAAATCATATATCAAAACATTATCAAAGGTAAGTGGCTTGTGCTGATTTGATTATGGTCATTACCATACTTGATTAAACATACTAATTATAAGAAAGAGAAAAACTGCTACCCATTAGTAGAGCAAAACACAGTTTATGTGAGGTAAAATTAATATGACTCATGTTATTCCTCAAATGTGTTATCAACACTGACAGCTGACCATTCAACAGGTGCCAGATACAGTGTTTGTTACATTTTAGCCCAACTCCTTTAAGTATCAAAAAAGAGTAATTTATTGTCAGAGGCATGCTTGGTGTTGACATTCTTAAACCATTTGCAATAAAATCTTTTGATAGAAAATGTTAGAGTTTGCTTAGACTGTGTTTGTTAGAGTATGGTTTTACCCACAAGTCTACAATGAACGTTGAAATGAATGTTGGATGCTGTTCAGTTTCTGCACAAGTACTTAAGTAGCATCCAAGCACACTCAGCAGTCAATATTTAGGTATTTCTTTATAAAAGTCCTTAAATGATGCTAAGAATTGGGTCTTCAGTCTCACACTGACTTAATAATTTTATTATTTTACTATTGGTCCATATTTTTTCAATATCTTCCTTGCATCTGTAACTGTGCTGAAGTCCTAAATGTATTTCAACATGAGACTGTAGTGTAGACTCTACATTTACAATGCAGGTGACTGTAATAAAAATTAACAATTTCATGTTTATCAATGGGTAGCTCAGGTGGTTCTTATCAGTAGGTATATACGGTTGCCAAGTGTCAGATAAAAATAACTGTCAATGAAAAATGTTTATTTAACCTTTATTCAACAATTCAATCAAGGTTTAGACAGCCCAGTTAGGTTTACCTTTCATTGAAAGTAGCACATCTGCCTTTTAAGTAGGTACTAGGTCACACATCTAATTCTCACCTAGGGAAATTTTATCCCAAACGGATAAGGCTCATTCTTTTGAATGGCTAGCTTCCTTCTATCCTTCCCTCCTTCTCTCTTTGCTTTCATTATAAGACCCCAGTAGTTACAGTTTCCTCTATCCAACTTTTTTTTTTTTTTTTTCACTCCCTCTTGCTGGGTTTTCCTATTATGTCCTCCTTATCTTTTCAATTTTGGGATAAGACCTTAATGGTTACAGTTTTCCTCTATCAAGAGTGGTTTAGCCAACACCTGAGAGCAGCCTAACATGCGTTTTGTTCTTGTTGGAATGCTCTCAGGTGCTGGCCAAGATTTTTTTTTTTTTAAATTTCCCTAGGTGAGCCCAAGCGGCCTAGCGCTTACAAGGCAGACGCACTACCAACTATCCAACTAAGCTAACTAGGCTGGCTGGCCAAGAATTTGGAAGTGTTATTTATACTTCAGAGATGGAAATTGTGTGGAAACAAGAGCCTGCGTTTTCCATGTAAGATTATATTTTAGTGTTGAGTGTTGTTGTGAGCGCCACAGTGGAAATAATTCCTTTACTTCCTTTCCAGGTATGAAAGTACTGATTGATGCCCGTAGCAAATTATTACATGACAACAAGTTTGGTATCCCATGGCAGAACGACATGAACGCTATTCATGCGGAGAAAATATTCCAATTTGACAATAACACTTGTATAGACTCAAGACTGTTCAGCACTTACGTGGACGAATTGAAATCGCTGTGGGATGATGTTGCAATACGCCAGGCATTTGAAAGGAGAAGTGAATATCAGCTTGGAGATTCCATTCAATATTTCTTTGACAACTGGGACAGAATATCCAGGAGGGTAAGAATATACCTTGTTTATCCTGCCAGGATGAGACTGAAAAGTCCCTTTACTCCTGCATTCCAAACAAGGTTTTATATATTTCATGGGTAGCATTTAAAATTATGTACATAGTTGGAATCTTCAAAAATATGGTGGTATCTGGATAGGAGAACATTTGGTAGGTATAAAAAAATGGAAAGGGTGACAGAGAATTTTTCAATTGGATCAAAAAAGAACTCTTTACAGAAGGTACAAATTTAGGTTTCAAATTCAAATTTAGGTTATCATATTAACAAAACTACGAAAAAAAGACGAATGTTTCACCACCGTTTTTATTTCATAGCACTGAAACCGTAAGACAATTTTAAGTTCATTGAAGTTAGATAATTTTCAAACCTTTTTTGAACAACACTTTTCATTTATTTATACAAATAATTATTCAAACAGTTTACAATAACAGGTAAATTCCCCTTTGTTCCAGGATTACATTCCCAGCAACAAAGACATCCTCCACGCGAGGAAAGCTACCAAAGGGATCACCGAGTTCACCATAGTTATTAGTAATATACCGTTTCTGTTTGTCGACGTCGGCGGACAGCGGTCGCAGAGACGAAAGTGGTTTCAATGTTTCGACTCGGTGACGTCGATTTTGTTTTTAGTGTCGTCATCCGAGTACGATCAGACTCTGGTTGAAGATAGGTAAGTCTGAGGGGATGGGAAAGTCTGGTTTTTGGTCTTTTGGAAACGAGGGGAAATGAAATTTTTCTGTACTCACATATTTGTCTAAAATAAAGAGTTATTTTGTAAAAAAATTAAAAAAAAGGAGTGTGGTCTTGTGATACAGTAAAGAAAAGAGTGCCGCATTCCACTAAATTCTGTATGGAATAGGTAATAAAACCCTGGTTGAAGATAAGTAAGTCTGAGAGAAAAAGGAGTGTAAAGAAAAGAGTGCCTCATTCCACTTAACTCGTAAAGTATTTACAAGTCTAAAGTTACAATAAAAATAGTTTCTCTTTTTACTCTGGTATTGCCATCACTGCTCGTTACTCAATTAAAGTAGCTAGGTAGCTACACAATAAATTGTCCTCATGAAGGAGTACACCCCTTATACCAAGCACAGAGCCGAAAAAACTTCGACCCCGCCGGGAATCGAACGCGGGACCTCCGGCGTGCAAGCCTAGAGTAATACTGATACCCACTCGGCCACGGAGGTTTTTTTTTTTAAGCAAGGTTTTCATTTGTATTTTGTGAATTTATTCTGTACTAAATACATAAGACCTTGTTTAGACTGCGGGAGTAAAGGGACTCATAGTAGAACTCATTCTGGCAGGATAAACAAGGTATACCTATTCTATTATCTATTCTATAGGAAGGAAAATTAATGTATTGAGGCAAAATTTTCGATGGTCAGTTTTTTTTTTACCCTTGTTCGTATTCTTCTTTGATCCCGCAGGCGCACGAACCGTTTACACGAGTCGCGCAACATTTTCGACACGATCATCAACAACGTTATCTTTCGCAACGTCTCCTTCATTTTGTTTCTCAACAAGACGGACCTGCTCGCCGAGAAGCTCCGAACGTCGAAAACGAGCATTGCCGAACACTTTCCCGAGTTCGAGGGCGATCCGCAGGACATGCAGGCCGTGCAGACCTTCCTCCTCAACTATTTCAAGGTAATAAAAAAATAATAATCATATTTCAAGGTAATGGAAAAAAAAATGTGGTGTAGCAAATTGTGGTGGCCTCTTCACAACTTTAGTCGGTATCACAGCATTACTAAGTGCCTCCTGTACTATTAATTTTCATCTACTCGTATCATTAAATTACACTGGTAGAATAGAATAGAATATACCTTGTTTATACTACCAGCATAGGACTGAAAAGTCCCTTTACTCTCGCAGTCTAAACAAGGTCTTATTATATTTGATTGGTAATAACATTACATTTTATGGAACAATAATCAAGACCTGTTTAAATTAAAAAAAAAAAAAAAAATGTCTGGTAATGTCGCCACTGGTCGTACTTGATTAAAGTATCTAGCTAGCTGCTCAATTGTTCACACGAGGCTGAGTGCCCCCCTAACTCCAAGCACAGAGCCGAAAAAACTTCAACCCAGGACCTCCGGAGTGCAAGCTCAGTGTGATACCCACTCGGCCACTTTTATTTCAAGGTATTAATTTCCTATAATTAAACAAATTGCAATAAAAAGCAATCCAAAGAATGCCCCTTGTTTACGAATTCCCTGAAATAAGTCAACTCCCATGGCGTAGTGGTCACTGCACTCGCCTTGCACGCATGAGACGAGGTCGATTCCCAGCGGGGTCAAATAATTTGTATCATGCAAATGATTGATTCCCTGACTGGCTGTTGAAGGGCCCACTCAGCCTCGTGAGGAAAATGAGTAGTTATATAATATAAATGAGCAGAGCAACCAGTGCCAGCATAGTAGGTAAACATTGGATTTTAGGATATTGAGATATTTGAGAAATCATACAGGGTATATTCTATTTTTTTTTTTTCTTTTTTTTTAAGATGAGTGTTCCACCGCCGTTTTTGTTTCGTAGAAAATTATCAATCTTTATCTGTTATTCTTTCAGGCTGTCAAGCGAGATGAAAAGAAGCCCCTGTTTCATCATTTCACGACGGCTGTCGACACGGAGAACATTAAGATTGTGTTTAACGCTGTTAAGAATACGATTCTGCATAGGAATCTGAGGGATTTGATGTTGCAGTGACCATAACGCTTCAATTCCAAGTAAGAAAAAACATTCTAGGCCGCTTGATTAAAAAGTTAATCTGAGGAATCTGATGTTGCAGAGACTATAACATGTACTCCAATTCCAAGTAAGAAACATTCTAGGCCGCTTAAAGGATCTAACATAAACCTTCAAAAGTTGATGTTGCAAGGTTTCAACGACTAATAGTACACACAAGTATGGCACTATTTTGGACACTTTGACTTAGAGACCAAAGGTTTTTTTCCAAAGAATTTTGACAGAAGGAACTGTAACTGCTTAGGTCATATCGTCCCAAAAGCGAAGAGAGAAGGAAAACAGGATAGCAGGAAGCCAGCCAATCCGATAACGAACATTATCCGTACAGGATAAAATCCGCCCCTGGTGGGAAACGAACCGGCGGCCTAGCTCTTAACCAAGCTAACTAGGCTGGCTAGATGAACTTCTAACGAATTAGTTAATTATGGAGTATTTGCGTCCCATTTCACGTAATTACTTAAATTGTAGTCCATAAACTTCCAAGAGTTCCAAGGCAGCCTGTAAGGAAAGTTTTGAAGCTCTTACATATGACTTGTTCTAAGAAATAAAATTCAAGATAGCTAGGATTTGGGAACCCTACAGATCTGAAAGAATGACAAGTTCTATGTTGGACTAAAGTCAGCCAATCCGATAACGAACATTATCCGTACAGGATAAAATTCGCCCCTGGTGGGAAACGAACCGGCGGCCTAGCTCTTAACCAAGCTAACTAGGCTAGCTAGATGAACTTCTAACGAATCAGTTAAATATGGAGTATTTGCGTCCCATTTCACGTAATTACTTAAATTGTAGTCCATAAACTTCCAAGAGTTCCAAGGCAGCCTGTAAGGAAAGTATTAAGTATCAAAAAAGAGTAATTTATTGTCAGAGGCATGCATGGTGTTGACATTCTTAAACCATTTGCAATAAAATCTTTTGATAGAAAATGTTAGAGTTTGCTTTGTGTTTGTTAGAGTATGGTTTTACCCACAAGTCTACAATGAACGTTGAAATGAATGTTGGATGGTGTTCAGTCTCTGCACAAGTACTTAAGTACTAAGTAGCATCCAAGCACACTCAGCAGTCAATATTTAGGTATTTCTTCATAAAAGTCCTTAAATGATGCTAAGAATTGGGTCTTCAGTCTCACACTGACTTAATAATTTTATTATTTTACTATTGGTCCATATTTTATGTTGGACTTTAGGCAGCTAAAATAATTGCTACTCCAAATCGAAGGGGTTTTTTTTTTTTAATTGACATGATTTTTTTAATATAAGAACGTGTTTGAAAGTTTGTATTCTCTTACAAATGATAAGAACGCTCCTTTTGTTCTTTGTAATATTGCATGCGTAAGGGTCGTAAGGCCTTTGTATGCTTACAAAATATGTATTGAACTAGAGTGAGAAAGAAAAGATCTATGTATGCTCACAAAATATTGAACTAGAGTGAGAAAGAAAAGATCTATGTATGCTTACAAAATATTGAACTAGAGCGAGAAAGAAAAGATCTATGTATGCTTACAAAATATTGAACTAGAGTGAGAAAGAAAAGATCTATGTATGCTTACAAAATCCGTGAGATTGACTTGTTCTAAGAAATAAAATTCAAGATGGCTAGGATTTGGGAACCCTACAGATCTGAAAGAATGACAAGTTCTATGTTGGACTACCAAGTGTCAGATAAAAATAACTGTCAATGAAAAATGTTTATTTAACCTTTATTCAACAATTCAATCAAGGTTTAGACAGCCCAGTTAGGTTTACCTTTCATTGAAAGTAGCACATCTGCCTTTTAAGTAGGTACTAGGTCACACATCTAATTCTCACCTAGGGAAATTTTATCCCAAACGGATAAGGCTCATTCTTTTGAATGGCTAGCTTCCTTCTATCCTTCCCTCCTTCTCTCTTTGCTTTCATTATAAGACCCCAGTAGTTACAGTTTCCTCTATCCAACTTTTTTTTTTTTTTTTTTTTTTTTTTTTTCCCCCCCCCTCTTTTGGGTTTTTCCTTTTTTTTCCCCCTTTTTTTTTTTTTTTTTTCTCACTCCCTCTTGCTGGGTTTTTCCTATTATGTCCTCCTTATCTTTTCAATTTTGGGATAAGACCTTAATGGTTACAGTTTTCCTCTATCAAGAGTGGTTTAGCCAACACCTGAGAGCAGCCTAACATGCGTTTTGTTCTTGTTGGAATGCTCTCAGGTGCTGGCCAAGAATTCTTTTTTTAAAGAGGTTTGACAGAGGAACTGTAACTGCTATGGTCTTATCATCCCGAAATCGAAGAGAGAAGGAAGACAGGATAGGAGAAAGCCAGCCGTTCCGAGAACGAACATTATCCCATCAGGATCCCGCCCCGGGCGGGAATCGAACCCGCGGCCTAGCGCTTACAAGGCAGACGCACTACCAACTAAGCTAACTAGGCTGGCAAAGAGAGAAGGAAGACAGGATAGGAGAAAGCCAGCCGTTCCGAGAACAAACATTATCCCATCAGGATAAAATCCGCCCTGGGAATGAAACCTGCAGCCTAGCACTTACAAGGCAGACGCACTACCAACTATCCAACTAAGCTAACTAGGCTGGCTGGCCAAGAATTTGGAAGTGTTATTTATACTTCAGAAATGGAAATTGTGTGGAAACAAGAGCCTGCGTTTTCCATGTAAGATTATATTTTAGTGTTGTTGTGAGTGCCACAGTGGAAATAATTCCTTTACTTCCTTTCCAGGTATGAAAGTACTGATTGATGCCCGTAGCAAATTATTACATGACAACAAGTTGATGGAAATTGTGTGGAAACAAGAGCCTGCGTTTTCCATGTAAGATTATATTTTAGTGTTGAGTGTTGTTGTGAGCGCCACAGTGGAAATAATTCCTTTACTTCCTTTCCAGGTATGAAAGTACTGATTGATGCCCGTAGCAAATTATTACATGACAACAAGTTCATCTAGGTATGCTTACAAAATATTGAACTAGAGTGAGAAAGAACAGATCTATGTATGCTTACAAAATATTGAACTAGAGTGAGAAAGAAAAGATCTATGTATGCTTACAAAATATTGAACTAGAGTGAGAAAGAAAAGATCTATGTATGCTTACAAAATATTGAACTAGAGTGAGAAAGAAAAGATCTATGTATGCTTACAAAATATTGTACTAGAGTGAGAAAGAAAAGATCTATGTATGCTTACAAAATATTGAACTAGAGTGAGAAAGAAAAGATCTATGTATGCTTACAAAATATTGAACTAGAGTGAGAAAGAAAAGATCTATGTATGCTTACAAAATATTGAACAAGAGTGAGAAAGAAAAGATCTATGTATGCTTACAAAATATTGAACTAGAGTGAGAAAGAAAAGATCTATGTATGCTTACCGTGTCCGTGAGATAGGAAGATAGGAACCTACCTATCTCACGGTGTTGGAAGGATTGAGGTTTAAACCCTTTGGACGCCCAGAAAAAAAATCTATGATCTACGTAAATATTACAAATGCAATAACGATCAGCCAAAGTGCAATAGAAATTATTTAAATTGAATCGTTTCCATTTGATTATGTATTGTTTTAATCGTAGGTAAATATAAACATATTTGTGTACCTTTGATAGCTAAATGACCAAGGGTCCAATTTTAACATTAGTACTATTCTTATAATCAGTATCTAACAACAGTGTGTAATGTCCCTATAATATCATTTGCATTTAAGAAGAAACTAATTTACTACTGAAACCTGAGCATTTGAAATTAGTGCCTTTGATTTTTTTAGAATCTCATTTCGTCATTATTGTTTAATCTATATTTTGTCTATCCTTTTTTTCCAAGTCTTTAGAATTTATATTTTACGTATTCTTGAGAGTTCATTGCAACGGTCAATACATTAATTAGACTTACTTAATCATGGACACTCGTTGCTATCTTGAAAGCCCAGAAGAGGTTAGGTAGTAGAACGGCCGCGGTAGACAGTAATAGTACACAGAAAAAAGACGGAAGAACACGCGAAGACCGAAGGATACGAAAACGAAACGTTACACAGATATTACAATAAAATAAAAAATATATACCGAATTTGTCACAAAAAACGTTAAAACAGTACTATTACTGTCTACCGCGGCTGTTCTACTACCTAACCTCTTCTGGGCTTTCAAGATAGCAACGAGGGTCCATGATTAAGTAAGTCTAATTTATATTTTGTATCGCACTCACTTTGCCATTCCTACTGCCCATATGTAGACCACTTTTGACCAAGTAGGTAAGTACGAGGAGGATGTACTGTAATACTTACCTATGATTATTTTACTAACCAGTTTTTCGACTTCCCCTGGTTACGCAAATTACCTAGAGATTATTTTATTCAAATGTAGGAAGTTAACAATATCTATCCCTGTACCTACTTACTTTCAGGTACCTACATCGTCTTTTTTAAATCTTTTTAAAACGGTCCTGTAAACATAATTTATTAATTTTACTTATGACAACTTTTATTGATTGTTCTTATTCAAATTATTTAAATTATTTCACTTTTTATCCTTTCTTTTAACAGTACGGGCAGTAGGTCGTTCGCGCCGATTATTTCACTTTTCATTTACAGAAATTTAAAATAATTCTTATCAAGCCTCTGACCAGGTTCACCACTACAAAGGGTCATTCCTATCGTGGTTTCTTTTTAAAACGGTCCTGTAAACATAATTTATTAATTTTACTTATGACAACTTTTATTGATTGTTCTTATTCAAATTATTTCACTTTTTATACTTTCTTTTAACAGTACGGGCAGTAGGTCGTTCGCGCCGATTATTTCACTTTTCACTTATAGAAATTTAAAATAATTCTTATCAAGCCTCTGACCAGGTTCACCACTACAAAGGGGCATTCCTATTGAACCGAAGAGATAAGAAGTGGTGCTGTGTATTTTAAGGTGTTTGACTGTCCAGTGCTAATCTGTGCGATATCATATCTAATTCCTGTGGAATAATAAAGAAACAAATATCTACCTAACCAGCGGTAATACGTGTGAAATTAGATGCACGAAAATAACTCGAATTATTAAATAAACAAGAGTACCTAAATTGTAACAAAAGTAATTATTATAGGTATATACATATAGTAATTATTATAGGTACAATTAAAAAATTAAAAATAAATACATAACATAATATAACATTATTGTAAAAAAAAAATGTTAGGTACAAACAAACGTGTGAATTAAGATGCACGAAAATAACTCGAAATATTAAAGAAACAAGATTAAAATCAAATTGTAACAAAAGCAATTATTATAGGTAAAAAAGAATCCAATTGAAAATAAATAAATAAAATCACATTATTAAAAAAAAAAATAAAATAATAGCGTAAACAATTTTTAAAATAATAGCGTAAACAATTTTTAAAATTCTCTATAGGTAGCTGACATCTCAATGATATTTGCCTATCAAATATTATTTATCTTAGCTAAATAAATAAAAAAACATCTAGGTAATTTCATTAGTATACATATTTCTGGACATGGTCTTCACTTGACTGGAGTGGATTACAGACTATCCCCTATCCCTATCTACTATCTAATAGACGTTAACAAACAAGACTACAGATAAAAGGGCAGACGAGTTGATATATTTCGACCACTACTATGGCCATCATCAGAACAACTCTGTTGCACATCAGAACAACAGAGTTGTTCTGATGATGATTATTTATTAGATTAAATTTGATATCAGATAAGTGATAACATTAACCCTAGCTAGATCATGTTTCGGTCAGTCCGTCATCTTCAGTGCCTCAGGTTCCGGTCATACTCGGATAGTGTAAGCAAATATCCGTTCCTGAAGGAGCTGGGACTGAGCGGGTCAGTCAATCCGGGAGTATACGATGGGACATCGTGGAAAGCCAATGGAGAGGTGAGTTTTTACGACACTAAACTTGACCTTTTTTACCTTATTATTATTATTTATTTATTTACCGTCAGGCACGTAGGTATTAGGTAGGGCCCTCTGTGGCTGAGTGGTTAAGAGCACTGACTCTCAACCCGGAGGCGTTGAGTTCGAATCCCTACAGAGGCGGAATTTTTTCCGAGATAGAGAGGTACATCTTTTATGGACCTTTCTCTCGTGGTTTTATTTATTGAAAGATTTTCATGAGATTTACCGGATAATTTGGGGTGTACAAGAGGATTTTCAATGTTTGCGATTGGCTTGATACAAAAAAGAGGGAACATGGGTACACCTACCTATTATTATTAGAGGAGAAGGTGGTAATATGGCCAACCCCAATAAATCTACGAGTGTTCCCAGTGCCTCTTTCTCCCTTGGATTCTTAAATGACAACCTGCGGCGGCGGGAGAGGAGAAGTTGACAATATTACCAGCTTATCGTCTATTTGTTTTTCTTCTCCCTACAGATCATCCCCAGTATTAACCCCTCCACGGGCGAAACCATCGCCTCCGTCCAGCAAGGCAACGTACAAGATTATCACCGGTGTATAGAATCCTCACGGGCCGCCTATGCCGCCTGGGCCGCCCTACCGGCGCCCCGACGAGGCGAGATCGTGCGGCAAATAGGGGACGCCCTGCGTCACAAGCTGGTGCCCCTCGGCCAACTGGTGTCGCTGGAAATGGGTGAGCTTTTTTTTTTGCAAGCTACCTAACCATCTGTATTAGAATAATAGACTCTTGAGTAGAAGCTAACTACCTAGGCGAGGTTAACCCCGGGCGCCGGAGGATTTTCCACCACCTAACTCTAAGAGCTCCATTAGTATGTGGTCAATTTCTCAAATAAATGAGGATAAAATCCTTTACCTTGGCTGGTATTGAACCCACGCTCTCCTGTTTACGAAGTGAGCGTCTTCTACACTACGCCACCGAAGCACGTACGTGTGTAAAAAGTTGTTCTTTTATGAATGTTCTGTATGCTACCTAACCTGGTCAATTTCTCAAATAAATGAGGATAAAATCCTTTACCTTGGCTGGTATTGAACCCACGCTCTCCTGTTTACGAAGTGAGCGTCTTGATCACTACGCCACCGAAGCACGTGTATAAAAAGTTGTTCTTTTATGAATGTTCTGTATGCTACCTAACGCTATTTATTTGTATGCTAGCTAACCCTATTTATTTGTATCCTACCTAACCCTATTTATTTGTACGCTGCCTAACCTTATTTATTTGTATAAATATGTTTTCGGTTAGGTAAATTCTATTTTAATTGAAATTCCAGGCAAAATCCTCGCCGAAGGCATAGGCGAAGTGCAGGAGTTCATCGACATTTGCGATTACGCGGTCGGGTTATCTCGTACATACTCGGGATCCATTTTACCTTCGGAGCGGCCCGGTCATGTTCTGCTGGAGAATTGGAACCCGCTAGGGGTGGTGGGCATCATTTCGGCCTTCAACTTTCCCGTGGCCGTGTACGGGTGGAACGCGGCCATTGCTCTGGTAAGCGAACTTTATTGAGACACCCTACAGAATAGAATAGAATATACCTTGTTTATCCAATTATCCTGCCAGAATGAGACTGAAAAGTCCCTTTACTCCCACAGTCTAAACAAGGTCTTATGTATTTCATGGGTAAAATTTACAAATATGCAAATATAACCTTGATTTAAATTGGAAAAAAAAAATGTAGGTGTAGAAAGGTGTAGAGTGTAGAAAGACCCTTTGGGCTTTAGAGTGATTCCACACCATTTGTCACACCTTCAAAAAGCGAAATAGTACAACTTTCAGCGCAAGAAACGAGAACTCCTTTGTGAAATGGCGTAGTGGTCAAGGCGCTCGCCTGGTAAACAGGAGGGCGTGGGTTCGATCCCAGCCGAGACATGGAATTTTATATCTGGTATCCTCATTTATTTGAGAACATAATAATGGAGCGCAAGGGTTAGGTGGTAGAGAACGCCTCCGGCGTTAACCTCGAAGTGCTACATCGGTTTGCGATTTCAAACTGGTAACTGCTTCCACCCTGGTTTCAAACTGTTTCCCCTCCCTTTTCCCCTGATTTCAGACTGTTGGCAACACTGTGTTATGGAAAGTTACACCATATAACTAATCATCCTGTATTTTAAACTGCCCCCTCAATAACTTTAGTAGGCATTCCATGATGACCCATGAAAAGATTACCATTTGCCAGCCTCTTGTTAGCTTGGGGCCTTGGAGGGCAGTGGCCCTGCCTTGTAAGCACTAAGTCGCGGGTTCGCATCCTGTCCAGGGCAGGAGTCTTTTTTTTATAGCCTCAATAAAGTCAGGACGGATAAGGTTGGCATCTTATGAATTCAGATAGGTACAGGAAAGGTCGAATGAAAAAACTTCATAGCTTTTAAAAATCATTGCTATGCCATATATTTTCCAGTTATTTTGTGTAAGATTACATTCCAGGACGCCTGGTTGCAACCATCAGATTAATGTTAAATGGGCCACTCTAAAGAAAAATTGGCACAAAAAACTTCAACTCCGAAAAACGTAAATTTTGTGCTTTTAAAAATCATTGCTATGCCATATATTTTCCAGTTATTTTGTGTAAGATTACATTCCAGGACGCCTGGTTGCAACCATCAGATTCATGTTAAATGGGCCACTCTAAAGAAAAATTGGCACAAAAACCTTCAACTCCGAAAAACGTAAATTTTGCGTACGCACGTTGGACAACAGGTAAGAAACTTCGTGGCCGAGTGGTCGAGAGGATGGACCCTCAACCTGGAGGTCCTGGGTTCGAATCCCACCGTCGACAAATATTTGTACTCGTTTTTCGATCGCAAATATTTATACGGGTGACTTTCTGGTGTTCTCGTGTTGACCCAGCACCTACATGGAAAGTATTGTGTCTCTTATCGCCCATCTGATGAGGGACATACTACGGGATGGTCATGTTACGAAACAGACCACACGAGTCTAATGTAGCAGTTGTTTCATTGCTACGAAATAAAAACGAAGGTGAAATGATCTTCTTTTTTTTTCAACTTTGTTTTGACTGCGGGAGTAAAGAGACTTTTCAGTCTCATTCTGGCAGTACACACAAGGTATATTCTATCGTTTACTCCCAGCACCTTATACATGGGAAGTATTGTGTCTCTTATCGCCCATCTGATGAGGGACATGCTACGGGATGGTCATGTTACGAAACAGACCACACGAGTCTAATGTAGCAGTTGTTTCATTGCTACGAAATGAAAACGAAGGTGAAATGATCTTCTTTTTTTTTCTTTTTCAACTTTGTTTAGACTGTGGGAGTACAGAGACTTTTCAGTCTCATTCTGGCAGTACACACAAGGTATATTCTATCGTTTACTCTCCTCAGGTTGGTGTCGCGGTTCAGAGTCGGTTCGGCAAGCTTCTGTTGGAACTTGGCGGTAACAACGCCATCATCGTTAACGAGGATGCCGACTTGAACTTGGCACAGCAGTGTTTGGTGTTTGCGTGTTGCGGTACGGCAGGGCAGAGATGTACCACCACCCGACGATTGTTTCTGCATAAAAAGGTGAGTCATCGTCTTTTTTCAATGCCTGGTTGAATTTCGAGACAAATATTTCTGATATTCCAATACTCCCCCTACTGTGAGGGTTGAAATTTTCACGTTTAAAAATTATTTGTTTCTTTAGGCGTATTTTATTATTGTACCAAGGAAAACTACCCAGGATTTTTGAACTTTTCGGTGGTACTAAGAGAAAATTATTCCTCTATTTATTCCAGGAAATACGAGTATTGTATAATAGGTAATTATTTTTATTCCCTGTTAACTGGTTTATTTATTACATTTTACATACGTGTTTTGTAATCGACGTTTTTGCTCAAATTTTCAGTGTAATTAAACACACAAGATTTTGTTTTTTTTTTTTTTTTTTTTTTTTTTTTTTTTTTTTTCAACCGCCGTTTTTATTTCGTAGCAATGGAACAACTGCTACATTAGACGCTTGTGGCCTGTGTCGTAGCATACCCATCCCGTAGTATGCCTCTCAT
>NW_007377739.1:55650-134391 GCF_000475195.1 Diaphorina citri
TTTAAACAGGGAGTAAACCAGCTTAGTCTGGCTGGGGGATTTTAAACAGGGAGTAGACCAGCTTAGTCTGGCTGGGGGACTTTAAACAGGGAGTAAACCAGCTTAGTCTGGCTGGGGGATTTTAAACAGGGAGTAGACCAGCTTAGTCTGGCTGGGGGACTTTAAACAGGGAGTAGACCAGCTTAGTCTGGCTGGGGGATTTTAAACAGGGAGTAGACCAGCTTAGTCTGGCTGGGGGATTTTAAACAGGGAGTAGACCAGCTTAGTCTGGCTGGGGGATTTTAAACAGGGAGTAGACCAGCTTAGTCTGGCTGGGGGATTTTAAACAGGGAGTAGACCAGCTTAGTCTGGCTGGGGGATTTTAAACAGGGAGTAGACCAGCTTAGTCTGGCTGGGGGATTTTAAACAGGGAGTAGACCAGCTTAGTCTGGCTGGGGGATTTTAAACAGGGAGTAGACCAGCTTAGTCTGGCTGGGGGACTTTAAACAGGGAGTAGACCAGCTTAGTCTGGCTGGGGGACTTTAAACAGGGAGTAGACCAGCTTAGTCTGGCTGGGGGACTTTAAACAGGGAGTAGACCAGCTTAGTCTGGCTGGGGGACTTTAAACAGGGAGTAGACCAGCTTAGTCTGGCTGGGGGACTTTAAACAGGGAGTAGACCAGCTTAGTCTGGCTGGGGGACTTTAAACAGGGAGTATATCAGCCCGAAATTTTCTTTGCTAAAGAAATAGCAAATGTTGAGTGCGAAGGGCATCGACTCGTTTTTTTTGTAGCCAAAACCAAATATCAGCGCAAAGCAATCACCCCAGTTAGGGCTGCGAAAAACGCCGAACCCGTCGGTACACGGGAAAAGGCGAAGAAAAAGAAGAAGAATTATTGGGGAAAGATATTTGTGACAAGCATTGAAGTATGCTCAACACAATTAAAAATTCCTTCCCTCCTTAAATTGAAACTTGAACGAACAAAAATTGGGTCGGGAGAGAACTCGGTGACGTCCATGCTCAACACAATTAAAAATTCCTTCCCTCCTTAAATCGAAGCTTGAACTGAAAAAAGATCCCCCTTGGACGTTTTATTTCGTTGGTTTAAAACTTTCCTCCCCCCCCCCCAGAAAATAGATCGCCCCGGTTATTTCGTAGAGCCCACCATCGTCACCGGCCTTCCTCACAATAGTCGCGTAGTTCATCGGGAGACATTCGCCCCCATTGTGTACGTGTTCCCCTTTGATAGTCTGGACGAGGCTATCACCTGGAATAACGAGGTCAAACAAGGCCTGTCCAGCAGTATCTTCACCAAAGATGTCACCAACTTGTTCAAGGTAAATACTATAGGGACCAACTTGTTCAAGGTAAATACTACGATATCTTCTTCTTCTTCGTACCTCGCCATTTTATATTGAAATAAAATAGAATATGTCAGCCTAGTTAGCAATGTTCGTTCCCGCAGCGGCCGGTTTTCTCCTATCCTGTCTTCCTTCTCTCTTCGATTTCGGGACGATTAGACCTAGCAGTTACAGTTCCCTCAAACCCTGTCAAAAAAAAACTACATTATGTACACGTACCAGACTAAAGATTTTATCTTTCTCGTTTCAGTGGCTCGGGCCGCAAGGCTCGGACTGCGGCCTTATCAACGTCAACATTCCGACAAACGGGGCGGAAATTGGCGGCGCTTTTGGCGGCGAAAAGTACACGGGCGGCGGCCGGGAATCAGGGTCGGATTCGTGGAAACAGTATTGCCGCCGATCTACCGTCACGATCAACCATGGCAAGGAAATCACCCTCGCCCAGGGGATCAAGTTTGAGTGAATGGTGATGGAAAATTAAGTGAATGAGAAAGGGATTTGAGTGAAATGAGACCGAAATTTGAGTGAATTACAAGGAAATTTGTCTGAATGATGAAGCAATGATCGGAGCTCAGGGGATAAAGTTTGAGTGAATGGTGGTGATGGGATTTGAGTGAATGGCAAGGAAATGACTCTCGCCCAGGGGATCAAGTTTGAGTGAATCATTGAAGAATTCGAGTAAATGGCAAGGAAATGCAATTTTTTGACCGGGTCCTTCTACATACAAGCAAAATTGAGCCAAGCTCGAAAGAAAAAAGGAAAATAAAAACCAGAATCTTGGTTCCAGTATGAAATGTAATTTTATTGTAAAAGTTTAAAATACTTTATAATTAGGTATGATTTATATGCAAAGACTCAAGTATTTAAATTCAAAGACTTAAGTAAACAAAGAACACCAAATGAAAAGCTTATGACAGACAGATTCCATTAACAAGTACCTACCTACATCTACCTACTTTTAATAAAATAAAGCGATCAATAACTTTAGTAGGCATTCCATGATGACCCATGAAAAGATTACCATTTGCCAGCCTCTTGTTAGCTTGGGGCCTTGGAGGGCAGTGCGCCTGCCTTGTAAGCACTAAGTCGCGGGTTCGAATCCTGTCCAGGGCAGGAGTCTTTTTTTTTTATAGCCTCAATAAAGTCAGGACGGATAAGGTTGGCATCTTATTAATTCAGATAGGTACAGGAAAGGTTGAATGAAAAAACTTCATGAAAGCCGAAATTGATTAGGATTAGATAATCACGCAAAATTTGTGTCCATTTCAAGTAATCACTTAAGCAGTTTATGATAAAATAGATTTGTAATGGCAATGTGTAATGGACCTATAAAGGTTATACACTGTATTTGTACCTAAGTATATGATATAATAATGTTAGTACATAATAATACATGCAGTAATGTAATAACTTTTCATTAGGTAATCACGCAAAATTTGTGTCCATTTCAAGTAATCACTTAAGCAGTTTATGATAAAATAGATTTGTAATGGCAATGTGTAATAGACCTATAAAGGTTATACACTGTATTTGTACCTAAGTATATGATATAATAATGTTAATACATAATAATACATGCAGTAATGTAATAACTTTTCTTAGAAAAAAAATCGTAGAAAAATGTCTTTAAAACGTAAAGATAGGTTCGGGCCACCTTAAAAAACAATTGGACAATTTCAAAACAGAAAAAGAAGGTATTCCTCCAAATTTTGGTGAGCAAAATTTACGTTTATCGGAGTTGAAGTTTTTTGTGCCAATTTTTCTTTAGAGTGGCCCATTTAACATTAATCTGATGGTTGCAACCAGGCGTCCTGGAATGTAATCTTACACAAAATAACTGGAAAATATATGGCATAGCAATGATTTTTAAAAGCGCTAGGTCGCGGGTTCGATTCCAGCCCGCGGCGGATTTCATTCTAAACAGATAATGTTCGTTCTCGGAACGGTTGGCTCTCTCTTATCCTCTCTTTCTTCGCTTTCGGGACAAGAAGACCTTAGCAGTTACAGCTCCCTCTATCCAAACGCGGTCCCAACTTTTTTTTTAAGCTATAAAAGCCAGTTATATCAGCATCATTAAAAGAAACCTTAGGTGTATTTTCATTTGGGGAAACTTTCGGACACGGAACCGAGTTCGTTCTCGGAACGGTTGGCTCTCTCTTATCCTCTCTTTCTTCGCTTTCGGGACAAGAAGACCTTAGCAGTTACAGCTCCCTCTATTCAAACGCGGTCCCAACTTTTTTTTTTTTAAGCCATAAAAGCCAGTTATATCAGCACCATTAAAAGAAACCGTAGGTGTATTTTCATTTAGAGAAACTTTCGGACACGGAACCGGTTCCCTTTTGGAAATCTGAATGGCGCCTTACACCTGTACTAAACCATAGGAAATCCAAGATGGCGCGCCATCGGAACCGGTTCCCTTTTGGAAATCTGAATGGCGCCTTACACCTGTACTAAACCATAGGAAATCCAAGATGGCGCGCCATCGGAACCGGTTCCCTTTTGGAAATCTGAATGGCGCCTTACACCTGTACTAAACCACAGGAAATCCAAGATAGCGCGCCATCGGAACCGGTTCCCTTTTGGAAATCTGAATGGCGCCTTACACCTGTACTAAACCATAGGAAATCCAAGATGGCGCGCCATCGAAAGCGGTTCCGAAAGTTTCCCACAAGGAAAATACACCTCTTTTCTTCTAAACCACCGAAATGATTCCGAGAAATCAAAGACATACACTAAGCTTACTATAAAACTAGTACAGCTACTTTTTAATCCTCGCCTAAACGTAGGTTCTAATCTATCAGTAGATATTATGGTCATTAACCCATTAAAATTTGATGGGACACAAGTAGATTTGTCTGGCAGGTGGTTACCAGCTATGGGTACCTAATTGATCAGTTCATGCGGTTTTACACGCTTTAACCGTCTTGACTTTAGTACTTACAATGCTGTGGTTTACTGGACTTGAAGTTTTTGTACTGGACGTTTCGGGTCCAAAAACCAGACGCGTCTTCAGCAGTTTGTCACAATTATATCATGATAAAAAAAAGGTCATTTAAGACTTCACATTGTTTGTTCAGTAGTATGTACCATTGCACATATTCACCAGAGGGTGGTTACTTACGTCAAGTTGCAGGATGTCCCAGGACTTGGTGATCTCCGGATTTTTGCCGTAGTCCGAAATCGTCTCGTTCATCTTGGTCTGAAGCATGAGGTCGATGTCGTTCTTCAGATAATAGCCAGAGAGCGCCACCAGCGCTTCCAGAATTACTATCACGAAAAGAAGCAGGGAGAACTGAAATGAAATGGAAATTTGATTGTTATTATTAGGTATTATTATTTTATTACATTTTTAGATTATATTTAGATTATTTAGAACAATAAATGTATTATGGTCTCGGAATTTCAATTAAATATGAATAATTCTTATTTTACGCAAGCGTGAAGAGCTTCGCGTAGTTACGCAAACGATCGCGTTGTGCGCTCCCTGGGGCTTCGAGGTTCGCGGGGTTGTGCAAGCCGGAAGTCGGTCGCGTTGCGCAACCCCGCGGGCTTTGCGAAGTTAGTCAGCCACACACGTCACGGATGCCATATAGGGCGAGTAAACCGGGGACGATACATTACGAGGATCTTCTTCTTCAAGGTATTTAAAAATTACTTCAAGGCACATTCTTTTACTTCCATTCATATCCAAGACTTGAAAAGTTTGGTGAGAAAATTTCCGTCTTGTCCCCAAATCACCAAAGTATGGAAAAGTATTTACAATTCCATATTTTGACATGATTCGTTTAAATTCAAAATTCTGCTTTTCCATTGGCTATTACACTTGTAAGATACTTTTCCATACTTTGGTGATTTAGGGCACTGGCCGGGCTTCAAACCCAGCACCTCCGTGTTGAGTCAGTGCTCTTGACCACTCGGTCACAGAGGTGGACGCTTTTTGCCACCACCCGTTCGGCTGAGGTGCGTTCGCAACTTACCATGATGAGCATACAGTTGCTCTCGCGGATGGCACCACAACATCCGAAGAAGGCGACCACAAACACTGCCACGCCCACAATAATCAGAACCCATGGTGGCGAATAGAACTTGTCGTCTATGAACCGGGAATAATTGTAGTAGGCGTTCTTGATGATAATACCCACGGTGATTAGGGCTAGACCTGAGATCTGGAAACAAAGGAAGGGGTGAAGTTTATTTATTTATATAATACAATATAAGGGTTAGACTCTTGGGACAATTTACAAAAATAATATGATTGGTACATAAAGGAAGGTGAAACAAAATTGTCCCAAAAGCAAAGAGAGGAGGACGGCACAAGAGAAAGCCAGTCGTTTCCGAGGAACGAACCTCATTTCATGTTTAGGATAAAGTTTGCTCCGAAGGGGAATCGAACCCGCGACCTAGCGCGCTGCCTTCCGAGCTAACTGGGCTGGCTTGCTAAGGCTAAACCTAAAAGCATGGAGTGGGAGAGCATAGAGCATCGACCAGTTAGAGGGAAGTGACGATAGAGGAAGCGACGAATTCAAACCGCAATGGAGAATTGGAACCCGCTAGGGGTGGTGGGCATCATTTCGGCCTTCAACTTTCCCGTGGCCGTGTACGGGTGGAACGCGGCCATTGCACTGGTAAACGAACTTCATTGGGACACCCTGTAGGTGTAGGAAAAACCTTTAGACTTTAGAGTAATTCCAGGATATGATAAATGGACCCTCGAAAACCACAGCTCAAAAACTAGTGAATCTGAGCAGAAACAACATCAGAATGATAGTTGGACTGCTCACAGGTCACTGCCATTTGAGGAAACACCTAAAGCCTAAACACGGGAATTTCGCCAGAAAAGACCCCCATTTCAGTGAATCTGAGCAGAAACAACATCAGAATGATAGTTGGACTGCTCACAGGTCACTGCCATTTGAGGAAACACCTAAAGCCTAAACACAGAAATTTCGCCAGAAAAGACCCCCATTTCAATGTAATGTAATGTAATGTAGAGTAATTCCATATCATTTGTCACACCTTCAAAAAGCCAAATACATATGTAGTACAACTTTCTGCACAAGGAACGAGAAGTCCTTTGTGAAATGGCGTAGTGGTCAAGACGCTCGCCTGGTAAACATCAGGAGGGTGTCGATTCGATCCCAGCCGAGGCATGGAATTTTATCCTCATTTATTTGAGAATTTGACCACATACCTATTAATGGGGCTCAAGGGTTAGGTGGTAGAGAACGCCTCCGGCGTTGACCTCGAAGTGCTACATCGGTTTGCGATTTGAAACTGGTAACTGCCCCCACCCTGGTTTCAAACTGTTTCCCCTCCCTTTACCCCTGATTTCAGACTGTTGGCAACACTGTGTTATGGAAAGTTACACCATATAACTAATCATCCTGTATTTTAAACTGCCCCCTTTTTTCCTCTGGTTTCAGACAGTTGGCAACACTGTGTTATGGAAAGTTACACCATATAACTAATCATCCTGTATTTTAAACTGCCCCCTTTTTCCCCTGGTTTCAGACAGTTGGCAACACTGTGCTGTGGAAAGGGGCGCCCTCTACCTCTCTGGTATCCATAGCAACCAATCGCATTGTATCTAGCGTCCTAGAGAAGAATAAACTGCCCGGCGGTGTTGCCAGCTTGTGCACGGGGGGCGTGGATGTGGGCGAGGCAATGGCGACAGATGACAACGTCGCATTGGTCTCGTTCACTGGAAGTACGCACGATATTTAACATACGAGACCTTGTTTAGACTGCTGGGGTAAAGGGACTTTTCAGTCCTATTCGGGCAGGATAAACGAGGTATATTCTATACTAAGTACCAGCTTACCTGTACAACCATCAGACAAAACGATACAACCTGTATTTCACAGAATGTTAAGCAACATTTTGCTTGGTTGGTATCTAGACGGGTGGCTACTAGTACAGCTACTTTTTAATCCTCGCCTAAACGTAGGTTCTAATCTATCAGTAGATATTATGATCATTAACCCATTAAAATTTGATGGGTTATATTTACTAGTACAGCTACTTTTTAATCCTCGCCTAAACGTAGGTTCTAATCTATCAGTAGATATTATGATCATTAACCCATTAAAATTTGATAGGTTATATTTAACATACGAGACCTTGTTTAGACTGCTGGGGTAAAGGGACTTGTCCTATTCGGGCAGGATAAACGAGGTATATTCTATACTAAGTACCAGCCTACCCGTGCAACCATCAGACAAAACGATACAGCCTGTATTTCACAGAATGTTAAGCAACATTTTGCTTGGTTGGTATCTAGACGGGTGGCAGAGACAACACGGTCTGCTATTTCGGATACAAAATACAGGTGTTAATCGTTTGATTTTTAGAATAAGCTATTATGGGTAAAAAATTAATATGTGTGATCAACTGATCAATAAAACCATTAAAACATGTTTGACTTTGATTCAAAATGGCGAACGTGTTGCATTTTGGCCATTTTGAACGGTATTCTTCTCTCCCCTTCCGTTTTTTTTCCACAAAAAAGGCCTAATAATTTCCGCCATTTTGATATGAACAAATATTCTCGCCATCAAATCAGACTGGCCCATCAGATATTTGGAAATGTTGCTTCCAGTCTTTTGCTCATAAACATGGCCCTCTATTATGGGTAAAAAATTAATATGTGTGATCAACTGATCAATAAAACCATTAAAACATGTTTGACTTTGATTCAAAATGGCGAACGTTCTGCATTTTGGCCATTTTGAACGGTATTCTTCTCTCCCCTTCCGTTTTTTTCCACAAAAAAGGCCTAATAATTTCCGCCATTTTGATATGAACAAATATTCTCGCTATCAAATCAGACTGGCCCATCAGATATTTGGAAATGGTGCTTCCAGTCTTTTGTTCATAAACATGGCCCTATTTTTTGGCCGTATGCCGTATTTTGTTTATAAATATGGCCCTATTTCAGGCAGTATTTGGTTCATAAATATGGCCCCCTTTTTAGCCAGTATTTAGTAATTAAATATGGCTCTACTTTTTTATCGATTCTCTTTTTTTTAGGCGCACGGCAGTGCGCCAGGCCAAGTTCCGGCCTCAGCACGCCAGTGTGTATATTAACCGAATGAAAGTCAAACATAGGCCGTAAAATACGAATAAAAAATACTGTCATTTACTTCATTTTATGTACAATACAAACGTCAAATTATGAAATGGAAATTCTGAAAGTGATCATCAGAGAAATAGAAAGTAAAAAATGTAATTTTTGTAGAAATACACAATGGCTTCGGGAGTTGTATTTTCCATTCATAAACTGAGATGATTTTCCCTGTCCTGAAGCTCATTTCTCCTCTTTTAAAGGAAAATATGGGAATTAGTTCAACCACTAGGTGGCGTGGTAGCGCCTGTACTAAATTGCCTGTACTAAATTGGAAATCCAAGATGGTGTATTCTCAACCATCGAAGGTCTAGAGTTTCCATAAGAAATACACAGAGTGCAGAGACTGTGGGAGAGAAATGTTCCGCTCTCGACCAACATTTTGAGTTTCGTTTATGTTTTTAGTTAGATAACTACTTATGCAGCTAATAGGGAGTGCGCAGCGGGACCATATTTTTTCATTATTTTCTACAAGTTCGGCCATGCCTTTTCTACAAGTTTGGCCATACTTCGGGATGAACTAGCGGGATTCCAAAGCGAAGCGACGGAATTCAGATAGTACAATATAAGAATTGGACTCTTGGGACAATTTACAAAAATAATATGATTGGTACATAAAGGAAGGTGAAACAAAATTGTCCCAAAAGCAAAGAGAGGAGGACGGCACAAGCTCTAAGGGTTAGGTGGTAGAAAACGCCTATGGCGTTAACCTCGCCTAGTGGTTGCCTTCCACTCAAGAGTCTATTATTATTATTAAATCCAAAATGAGAATTAATTTCCCTTCTCACCTCAGTTTCAACTTTTCTCTTCGTCCGATCCATTTCTTGTTTGGCTTGATGATCCTTGATGAGTTTCTCTTCAAGTTCTGCAATGGTGGCCTCATGTTTGGTCTTCAGCTTGGCCAGGTGTTTCGCCTTCTCTTCCTCTTCAGCCAGAGCTTGGGCGAGGTCCGCCGCTCTCTCTTCCAGAACCTGAGGAATGGAATAGCTTAGGTAGTAAAGTAGAAAAAACAGGGATTTTCAAACTGTACAACTGCCTCCCCTTCGGCTACACTCTACTCGCCTACTCACATTAACCTCTTCAGCCAGAGCTTGGGCGAGGTCCGCCGCTCTCTCTTCCAGAACCTGAGGAATGGAATAGCTTAGGTAGTAAAGTAGAAAAAAAAACAGGGATTTTCAAACTGTACAACTGCCTCGCCTTCGGCTACACTCTACTCGCCTACTTACATTAACCTCATCTTACAAGTAGGTATAAGAATCTTGCTGTTACTAAACTTGATAGGAACTGAAGAATTCACTCAAAAATAGAACGGGTACCTATTTGCAACAATTTCCTCATTTTGGATTTCCGTCCGGGGCGGAAAGTGTTATATTTCAGGTAACAGATAAGTTTCGTTCTCGGAACGACTGGCTTTCTCCAATCCTGTCTTCCTCTTCTCTTCGCTTTCGGGATGACAAGGCCTATGCAGTTAAAGTTCTATCATGGAACTGTAACAAAGGAGGTCTCAGCGTCCCAAACAGCAGAAAGTCAGCCGTTCTGAGAACAAACCTTAGGATAAAGTTCGCTCCGAGCTGGAATCGAATCTTCCAAACTAACTAGTCTGCTACCCGAAGATTGTTCTTACCTTCTTCTCCTTGGAATATTTGACATTGGTATCCTCAGCCAGGGCAAGTTCTTCTTCAATCTTCTTCAGCTTGGCCTCACATTGCACTTTGTCCATGAACATCTTCTGTTTAGCCTCCTCCTCGTCTTCTAGCTGCTCCTCTGTAAATAGTACAATGGAATAAAATTAATCTTCTTCTTCTTAGCCAGAGGTTCTCAAACTGGGGGGCGCGCCCCCTTGGGGGGGCGTGGAGACAAATCAGGGAAGGCGCGAGCTTTTCCTTGGGCAAGTTCTTCTTCAATCTTCTTCAGCTTGGCCTCACATTGCACTTTGTCCATGAACATCTTCTGTTTAGCCTCCTCCTCATCTTCTAGCTGCTCCTCTGTAAATAGTACAATGGAATAAAATTAATCTTCTTCTTAGCCAGAGGTTCTCAAACTGGGGGGCGTGGAGACAAATCAGGGAAGGCGCGAGCTTTTCCTATAAAAAAATCAAATTTATACCAAAATTACCTACCAGGTACTTAGTCTCCAACTCTAGTATTTTAATTATGTTAAGATCGATTAATTCTTGTCAGAGCTCGAAATATAATATGATGGATGAAGTCTTTTCTTAGAAAAAAAGCAGTTGAAAACCATTGGATAGGCGGGGGGATACTATACTGTTTAGTATATATTTTAGAAGAAGGACCCCACCCCACCACACCACACACCAAAGCAGTTGAAAAACATTGGATATAAGGGCGGATACTATACGGTTTAGAATAGTTTAGCTTTAGATGTTTTGAAGAAGGACCGCACTTCAGGTTTCTGGATAGGCGGGCGGGCGAATACCATACTGTTCAGATGTTTAGAAGAAGGACCGCACTTCAGGTTTCGCCACGGGCGGCGGGGCGCCGTGATGGCCGGCGTACTTCTTGGCCGCCTTTGCCGCCGACGAGCTCGAAGCCGTGGCCGAGAGCCGCTTGGGCGCCCCACCACCTCCACTACCGCCATGGTGGACGTGTGGCGTGGCCCCGGATGTGACTCGTAGACCTCACACGGTCTCGTACTCTTGCCGAATGGAGCTGGCCAGACAGCAGGCGAACAGACACCCGATGAGCTGAGAAACAGACGAGGAAGTGGAATATTAATAGTGCTTATTTATACGGCTCGCATAGGACTGAGAAGTCCTTTTACTCCAGCAGTAGGCTACTACCATGTATTATTGTGGTCAAATTCTCAAATTATAATGAGGATAAAATTCCATAACTCGGCTAGGATTCAACCCACGCCCTCCTGTTTACCAAGCGAGCGTTTTGACCACTTTTTTTTTCAGACAGGATAGGAGAAAGCCAACCGGTTCGAAAACGAACCTTATCTGTTTAGGATAAAATCCACCTCGGGTGGGAATCAAACACAGACGTGCTACCCTCCAAGGTAACTAAGCTGACGGTTTTCTTTTGAAGTAGGTAGCTCGACATTCAAAACATTCGCAACAATTGCGCAACTGGTGCGAACCAAATGTTTTCGGTGGGTACTAAGCTTTAAACTGCCAAGGGTAATGGACTTTCCGTCAAAGCATTTTCTTTTTTCAATCTTTATTTCAGAATAATAGGTAGGTACAACATAACATACATATTTATCCTCCCAAATTATTATTATAACCTCTAAGAGGAGCTGAATTCTTCGTGGTACCTATATAAAAAAAGAGCTTTTTGCTTTTTCAAAATTTTTGTAGATATCACAGCATTAGACTGTGGGAGTAAAGGGACATTTAAGTCTCATTCTAGTAATATTAACAGGCTATTCTACTAAGTGCCTCCTTTACTATTGTCATCCACTCGTATTATCATTCTTTATACACTGGTAATGCCGCCACTGGTCGCTACTTGATTAAAGTAGCTACTCAATTGTCCTCACGAGGCCGAGTGCACACCGAACTCCAAGCACAGAGCCGAAAAAACTTCGACCACGCCGGAATCGAACTCGGAACGAACGGAATTGCTACGAAATAAAAACGGCTGTGGAACACTCATCTTTAAAAAAATAAATAAATAGAATAGAATATACCCTGTTTATCATCCCGGAATGAGACTGAAAAGTCCCTTTACTCTCGCAGTCCAAACTTATGTATACAGGCCTGTGGAAAAATGAATGAATTGTGTAAATTCCTGTGGAAAAATGAATGAATTGTGTAAATTCCTGTGGAAAAATGAATGAATTGTGTGAATTCCTGTGGAAAAATGAATGAATTGTGTAAAATACTGACAATAGAAGCATAGATTATTTGAGCTGAGGGTAGCCAGCTTAGTTAGCTTGGTTTGGTTGGTAGCGCATCTGCCTTGTAAGCGCTAAGTCGCGGGGTCATTCCCGCTCGGGGTGGACTCCCGCAAAGGGCGGCGCCTAGACCACTACATCAGCTGCCTCGGTGGTGTAGTGGTCTAGGGGCTCGACTGGTAAACAGGAGGGCGTGGGTTCAATCCCAGCCGAGGTATGGAATTTTGTCCTCAATATAATTTGAGAATTTGACCACAATAATAGTAGTAGCCTACTGCTGGAGTAAAGGGACTTTTGAGTCCTATGCGAGCAGTATACTTAAGCACTTTTATTATTTTATCCTGAACGGATAATGTTTGTTTTCTCGGAACGGCTGGTTTTCTTCTATCCTCTCTTCCTTCCATTTCGGGACGATAAGACCTTAGCAGGTAAAGTTCCCTCTGTCAAACCTCTAAAAGAAAACGACTTACAAAACGTTCTTTGTCCTGTAAATTTCAAAACTAAAGCAACAAACGGGGAAAACCTCCAATAAACTAATTTTAATTTCAAAAGCCCTCAAAAACGATACATAAATCCTCTACTTTCTCGACAATGCTATCTCACATTCCACTCCGTGGCACAAACTATCCCATTTATTACCTACCTTTTCGCGGGTGACTATCCCATTTATTACCCACCTTTTCAATCAATATTCGTGTATCGAAAAATAAGGAAACTCGTTAAAACCAAATGACAATTATTTTTTACCTGGAATGGGATTCGATTAGGGAACCCTTGGCGACAGATTCGAATACCCTCCAGGACTCCGTTGCATCTCAGCTGATCCAACACCAGGGGGGCGTCAATCTTGCCCGCCCGCTTCTCATGATTGGGGATTATACAACGGACAAAGTTCGGGTTGGTGTTCCTTAGGGTGACCATGAGCTTGGTTAGTTGTTCCTTGTACAGTTGGGACACTGTACGGAACATACCCTTCCTAGAACACGAGGAATGCCCGCCCGCTTCTCATGATTGGGGATTATACAACGGACAAAGTTCGGGTTGGTGTTCCTTAGGGTGACCATGAGCTTGGTTAGTTGCTCCTTGTACAGTTGGGACACTGTACGGAACATACCCTTCCTAGAACACGAGGAAAAAAAAGGGAGAAACCTGATGAATGTGTCTGCCAAATATAGTAAAACCCTAGCTAAATACTGCTCGCTTCCGTGGTATCCTCAATCCATAAGTGCCTCCTGGGTGGTGCTAAATGAGCAGTCTAAGATGCAAGATGCCTCCCAAAGTGGTAAAATAATAGTAAACATTATAATTAGATTATGTCTTATGTACATACCTTGCCAGCATAGTGAACAATGGCAAAGTCGGCCACGCCACGGAAGTCTGTCTTCTTGAACTTGGCATGTTGAGAGTGAGATTGCACCAACTTCTCGACGAAACTACGATCTGTTGCCTTGGGGAACCAACACTCCTCGTCCAGTAGAGCCATGATGCCCATGGGCTGGAAATAAGAACAGAACAATACAATTAAACTACGATCTGTTGCCTTGGGGAACCAACACTCCTCGTCCAGTAGAGCCATGATGCCCATGGGCTGGAAGTGGGAAACTTCTTCTTTCCATCGAATATTTAGATTTCTCCGTGCTTTATTATTTTTTAGGTGGAATGCCGTGACCTTAGTTTTACTAGGGTTTGGTTTGAGGTGGTTGATTTCATAGTATTCTGTTAGTTCTTCTAGGGATTCTGTTAGGATTTCCTCAATTTCTTCAAATGTTGAGCATTGAGCAGCGACTGCTGTGTCATCGGCATAGGCAAACTTTTTTGTTCTTGTACTCTGGGTAGGTTGATCATTTGTGTAAATATTGTATAATATTGGAGCAAGAACACTTCCCTGAGCAAGACCATTTTTCTGAGTTCTCCAACGACTTTTTTCGTTCTGGCAGGTTACGAAGAAGCGTCTATCTTTCAAGGTGCACTGGATGAATTTTGTTAGGTGTGGGTCTTTTGTAACTTGATAGATCTTGTACGAGAGGCGTTTGTGGTTGATGGTATCATAAGCAGCACTTAAGTCAATAAATGCTACTCCAGTGATCAATTCTTTTTCAAAGCCATCTTCGATATATTGAGTCAGATTCAGCACCTGTCCGCAGCATGACTTTCCTGGTCTAAAACCAGCTTGTTCAGGAATTAAGGCATCATCAACAAATTCACTAATTCGGTTGAGGATCATTCGTTCCATTACTTTATATAGGTGACATAGTAATGAAACTGGGCGAAAGTTTTTGGCTTCTGTTGGGTCCTTTCCCGGTTTCAATAGGGCGGAAACGCGAGCTTTCCTCCGGCGAAAGTTTTTGGCTTCTGTTGGGTCCTTTCCCGGTTTCAATAGGGCGGAAACGCGAGCTTTCCTCCAGACTTTGGGTATATGGCATTGTTGGACACATTCATTGATAAGAGTAAGAATCCATTTGCATGTTTCAGGTCCGAAGCGTTTAATCTGCTCTGTTCTGATTTCATCGAGGCCAGGTGCTTTATTCTCTTTCATCTTGATGATTGCTTCATGCAGCTCGTCGATCGTAAATGGATTTGCAAGGAAGTTATTTTCATTGGATGGATCTCTTTCAATTTTTTGTTTAGTTCCTTTTTTTTTTTTGTTTAGTTTTAGAAATGCAAATGATCTTCACGAATAGGGATTTTTTTCTCCTTTTTCCCTCCCTCTCAGCCTGAAGTGGTGTTTTCCCCCTCGAAAAACTTTTTCTTGATTTAAGTTTTTCATTAAAGGATAAGACACATCCGATACCAGCCTACAGTTAGTTTGGAGAGTAGCACACTTGCCTTGTAAGCGCTAGGTCGCGGGTTTGATTCCCGCCCGAGAACGGGCGCTCAATCACTTTTTATTTTCATCCTGAGCATTTTCAGAAAAAAAAAAAAAAATCTTCGTTAAAAGTTAAAATATTACCACTTAGAAGTGAACATTGAAGACCCAGACATACCTACAAAACGTTAGATTAACGATATGGATTGTAAAGACTAGTTAGCTGGGAGGCTAATAGCACGTCTGCCTTGTAAGCGATTTCAACCTGAACGGATAAGGTTCGTTCTTGGAACGGCTGGCTTTCTCCTGTGAAGAGATAAGACCTTAACAGTTGCAGTTCCCTCTATCCAACCTCTTGAAAAAAAAACTATTCTATTCATTTCCGTTCTGTACACTGCTGAAGGCTTCACGAATCGAGGGAGGTTTAACATTGTTAGGGGGTTCCATTCAAATATGAAATGAGTAGCCGTCTCCTAGCAACCTCACAGCCTAACTAAGAGGTCTTGTGATTCAAATGGAGACTGATTCTAAACGTGTCAAGTGATGATTCAAAACAGGTACAAATAGGTGAAAGATACGTTCATGTGTGAGTGATTTCACAATGTGAAGTGACGAGCTAATCAGCCACATTCTAGTCATTCTAGTCGAGATAAGATAAGAAGAGCAGTGAGTACGGAATTATCCCTATTGACAGTATGACAGTTACCATTTTTCACAGAATTGTTTGTGAGCACCAGGGCCGTATCATTTCAGAGGGAGGGGGGCAACAAGAATAAAAACAGTGGCTTGCTTCAAATTAAAGGCCAATGCTTCTTGTATAGGTAACTACAAGTAGTCAGCTCACGCGGGAGACCCGGGTTCGATTTCCGGCGGGGTCAAGAAATTTGTATCATCCAAATGATTGATTCCGTGACTGGCTCATTCTAGTCATTCTAGTCGAGATAAGATAAGAAGAGCAGTGAGTACGGAATTATCCCTATTGACAGTATGACAGTTACCATTTTTCACAGAATTGTTTGTGAGCACCAGGGCCGTATCATTTCAGAGGGAGGGGGGCAACAAGAATAAAAACAGTGGCTTACTTCAAATTAAAGGCCAATGCTTCTTGTATAGGTAAGTACATTTAGTCAGCTCACGCGGGAGACCCGGGTTCGATTCCCGGCGGGGTCAAGAAATTTGTATCATCCAAATGATTGATTCCGTGACTGGCTATTGCGTGGGGCCCACTCAGCCTCGTGAGGAAAATGAGTAGCTATGACATGTAAATGCGCATAGCGACCGGTGCCAGTCCAAATGTTGTATGAACAATGGCCCACTCAGCCTCGTGAGGAAAGGGTCAAGAAATTTGTATCATGCAAATGATTGATACCGTGACTGGCTGTTGCGGGGCCCACTCAGCCTCGTGAGGAAATAGTAGCTATGACATGTAAATGCGCATAGCGACCGGTGCCAGCATGGTAGGTAAACATTGGTTGTTAGGATTATTGAGAATCAAGAAATTTGTATCATGCAAATGATTGATTCCGTGACTGGCTGTTGCGGGGCCCACTCAGCCTCGTGAGGAAAATCCAAGAAATTTGTATCATGCAAATGATTGATTCCGTGACTGGCCGTTACGGGGCCCACTCAGCCTCGTGAGGAAAATGAGTAGTATATATTATATTTTCGTGTCCAGAAATTACACAAGCAACAAACAAGTTTAGATAACAAAAAAAATAAATCAAAGGGTAAACAGTTTTAAATTTAAGTTTCAATGCAACTTTCTAGAGGTTAACGTATATATTTATATTTTCGTGTCCAGAAATTACACAAGCAACAAACAAGTTTAGATAACAAAAAAAATAAATCAAAGGGTAAACAGGCAACAGATTAACTAGGCTACCAGTAAAAAGATACACAATAACAATAAAATTATACCTAATCAGTGATTAATGTCTCGTACCCATGTACCTAAGTGAGTTGAAAAAAAGAGGGTTTCACCGCCGTTTTAATTGTGTACCAATGAAACGACTGCTACATTAGAATCGTGTGCTGTGTCACAGCATGCCCATTCCGTGGTATGACTCTCATCAGATGTGTGAGAATAGAATAGAATATACCTTGTTTATCCTGCTGGGATAGGACTGAAAAGTCCCTTTACCCTCGCAGTCTAAACAAGGTCTCCTATAAGAGGAAAAGAAGATTTTCTGTCCCTGTTCTATATTTACATCATTCCATCAGAAAAGTCTCGTACCCATGTACCTAAGTGATAATATGTACATACCTACTTACATAATTATAGAGAGTGAGATCAATAATATTTTGTAAAATCGAAAATAAAATAAAAGGGCACCCTTGCCAAAAACAAATTAGTATCTAAAGGTAAATAAAATAATAATGATCTATATCTTTTTTTAAAAAAGTAAAAAATGGAACAAACAAATCATAAAAAATAAAAGAGGAACTCGAATCCTGTCATTGCACATATCAGCTTAGTTGATTGCTGGTGGCAGATAGGAATATAAATAAATCGTAGTGTATGTAAATATACTCCCATTTAGGCCAGAAATCAAATTAAGCCTTAACCCTTTGAAGCATACCGGTTTCACAGTGTAACCACCTTCTATACTGCGCCTCAGACGTACACAGATATAGGAATCATGCTGATAACTCGAATCCTGTCATTGCACATATCAGCTTAATTGATTGCTGGTGGCAGATAGGAATATAAATAAATCGTAGTGTATGTAAATATACTCCCATTTAGGCCAGAAATCAATTAAGCCTAAAAAGAGAGAAGGAAGACAGAATAGGAAAGAGCCAGCCGTTTCGAGGACGATCCTTAGCTGTTTAAGATAAAATTCGCCCCGGGCGGGAATCGAACCCGCGACTTAGCGCTCACAAGGCAGACGCGCTACCCTCCAAGCTAGATTAGTATAAGATTAACTCAACTTTTAGGGCTGTTAGCCTCTACATCTAAGCCTCAGAGTGAGTTTTTTGTGTATGAAGTATAAGTAGTGCTTTATTTAGACTGTCAGCTTGGAACAAGTTGTTCCATTATGAAGTTAAAACAAAGCTAACTAGACTGGTGTTAGCTCCCTTGTTCCACTCAAGAGCTTGTATTTCTTGTATTTTATGAGTTAAGTTCATATATTTTTTTTTTTTTTTTTTTTTTTTTTTTTTTTACAAACAATCTGTGTATGAAGTATAAGTAATGCTTTATTTAGACTGTCAGCTTGGAACAAGTTGTTCCATCATGAAGTTAAAACAAAGCTAACTAGGCTGGTGTTAGCTCCCTTGTTCCACTCAAGAGCTTGTATTTCTTGTATTTTATGAGTTAAGTTCCTTTTTTTTTTTTTTTTTTTTTTTTTTTAAAAAAAAAAAATTTGGGGGCCACGGTTTTTTTTTTTTTTTAAAACACAAAAAATTGTAGGTGACTCAGGATTTTTATTTTTGTAAAACTGATAAAGAGTGTCTCATTTTCAATTTAATGCAAATAAATCCTTCCCTTAGTCACTAGTGCATCTTGAAGTAAATCCCAATTGCACAACATTATCATGTCTAATGAATCATCGTTCATCTCATTAGTCATCAATGTCATCATTAATAATTAAAAACATTAGGTAGGTACCCAATTGAGAGCAGGATGTTTCCAGACAAAGAGTAGAAAATACAGGTACAGTAGAACCTCGATAATTTCAACTTAAATTATTTCAACTGCAAAATCCATTGTTTTTTTCTATCTTTCAAAGGATATCCTATCTTATCAGAGGAAAAGATCATAGAAAGTGATCATTTCAACCACAATCATTTTTTCTATCTTTCAAAGGATATCCTATCTTATCAGAGGAAAAGATCATAGAAAGTGATCATTTCAACCACAATCATTTCAAATACCCCCGGTCCCAATTAGTTAAAATAATCGAGGTTCTACTGTAAATGAAACTGCAATGTAGCTTGTTTCACAATGACAAGAAATTACAAAGAAACAGGAGGCCTGAAAGTAGGTTAACTGAAATAAAGAAAATATATCTTTTGTTCAGAAAACTTTTCAATTTCTTTTCTTCTTCTACCCGTCTTTCATTTATTTTATTATTATTTCAAACTTCCTCTCAGAGAAAATAATATTAGTAAGTACCCTAACACCAACATTTTGGTAACTTTACTTCAGTTGAGTATATTTCCTCCCTTTGCTACTAATAGGTACCTATGCTGTATAGAGTGTATAGCCTAAAGGTAATATTGGCAATAAGATAAGTAGGTAAATGAATAAAGAAGCTAATAAATCATTCAATATAGGTATTGATTGATACCATTGTTACATAAATAGCACTTTGGTATTTTTACTTCCTAGATATGCTTGGATTGCTTGGTAGAATTGGCAGATTGATGCAACCATCTGCCTAGAATTCTAAATTGCACATTGTTGCTTCATATTGCTAAAATGTTATTTTCATGTTACTTATCATAGCAGAAAACAAGGAGTCAAAGAGTCACAGTGATTAATGTGTAATTCATCCGTGAAATCTGGACTCTGCTCTATGTTAATCAGAGAAAAACATGGGGTTATCATCAGTATGTTGAAGTGCACACAATTTTTCATTTTCCAAAATGTCTAGGTAAGAGTACAAAGAAAGTATGAAATCTGGACTCTGCTCTATGTTAATTAGAGAAAAACATGGGGTTATCATCAGTATGTTGAAGTGCACACAATTTTTCATTTTCCAAAATGTCTAGGTAAGAGTACAAAGAAAGTAAGTATGTATAAGTACCCCCCCAAAAAAAAGACATTGAATGTCACTGTACAACTGCTAGGGATGACAGGTTTTAGGTACCTTGCAATTTGCAATAAGCTAACCGCCTCCTCACATTAACCTCACCCAACCAGAGTGCAGCTAGGAAAAGCCAGCAGTAGGTACATAACTGACTTGATAATACTACCATGCCAAAAGAGGGGTAAAGAGCTTCAGAAAGAGGGAAATCAACTGTTTCCAAGATAATATTTTTTTTTGTCACCCATCTGGATACCAACCACATGCAACCTTGCTGAACTTTTGCCAAGTGGTGATTCCTAGTGCATCACTAGGAATCTGTTCACAACTACCTCAAGGGGGGGAGGGGAGTAAAGGTGCAAGAAAGTGAACTTACTGGACAAGACTGTGTCAGTTTTTAGCCAAAGCATGGCATTTCATCATCTAGATATTTGAAAGAATCAAACTCCTAGAGCCTGGTCTGCCTTATCATAAGACAACTTGTGTTTACCAGGCCCAAGGGACACCTAAAGTATTAAATCCTACCCAGTGGTTACCTTCAATTTAGACTATCATCCCAAAAGCAAAGAGAAGAGGAAGACAGGATGGGAAAAAGACAGCTGTGTCAAGCATGAACCTTATTTTTGTCATTACCTGGCAAACAGGTATCTGAACAGCGTTTTACTTACCGAAAACAGCAAATTGAAGAAGAACAAAATGTACTTGATACAACTCATTCCTATTGAATCCACATCACCTACATATTTGAAAGAATCAAACTCCTAGAGCCTGGTCTGGCTTATCATAAGACAACTTGTGTTTACCAGGCCCAAGGGATAGGTGATTGAGATTGTTCAGAACTCCTAAAGTATTAAATCCTACCCAGTGGTTACCTTCAATTTAGACTATCATCCCAAAAGCAAAGAGAAGAGGAAGACAGGATGGGAAAAAGACAGCCGTTTCAAGCATGAACTTTATTTTTGTCTTGGGTAATTATGCAGAAGTCACGTCCGTGGAACCTAACCCTATAATAACACTAATCACTGCTCTAATTGTGAAAACTTCTTCTTGCATTTAACCTAACCCTATAATAACACTGGTCACTGCTCGTGCTCGTTTGTGCCAGTTCCTTTGGTAGCAATATTCCACGGACGTGACTTCTGCACAAGTACCAACTAGTCTGGCAAATAGGTATCTGAACAGCGTTTTACTTACCGAAAACAGCAAATTGAAGAAGAACAAAATGTACTTGATACAACTCATTCCTATTGAATCCATTTTGGCTCTGGTTCCTTACTCCAACGTTTCACAGGAAAATGGGTGATAGGCTGGAGTTATGGATTAAACAAATAGTCTGCTCGAGAATATTCTAATCAGAAATCAACGTAAATTGATAAAATAGAGAACAAAACCGTGGAAACACACACCTACTACCTGCCACACAAAACTGTACCTACTTCAAAAACTGGTGTTCGGACTGTTCGGAGTTCGGATTTTCGGTGTTCGGTCGGGTTTCGGGCGATGCGCTTAAACGTTTCACTGGAAAATGGGTGGTAGGCTGGAGTTATGGATTAAACAATGCTCGAGAATATTCTAATCAGAAATCAACGTAAATTGATAAAACAGAGAACAAAACCGTGGAAACACACACCTACAACCTGCCACACAAAACTGACAAAACTGTACTTCAAAAACTGGTGTTCGGACTTTCGGACCTTTCGGTGTTCGGTCGGGTTTCGGGCGATGCGCTTTGGATAAAATTTTTTTATCAACATCAGATTTCAAGGCCAAAAATCGATAAAAACATGTCCGGCTAAGGTTCGTTCACATCTCACTCGGTGAAACAAACCTTATTATGACTTTATTTGGGGTTTTACCTCTAATTGATTTTAAAATAAAATGTAAATTTTACAATAGTGATAATGGTATAAAATTAAGATATTGCACAAAACAAAACTGTACCTACTTCAAAAACTGGTGTTCGGACTGTTCGGAGTTCGGATTTTCGGTGTTCGGTCGGGTTTCGGGCGATGCGCTTTGATAATTTTTTTTTATCAACAGATTTCAAGGCCAAAAATCGATAAAAACATGTCCGGCTAAGGTTCGTTCACATCTCACTCGGTGAAACAAACCTTAAATGACTTTATTTGGGGTTTTACCTCTAATTGATTTTAAAATAAAATGTAAATTTTACAATAGTGATAATGGTATAAAATTAAGATATTTTTAAATAATTATTAATGATTAATTTAAAATTAACCCATAGAAAAAATAAAATTGATAAAGTAGCTGGCTTTTTTATATTTAGGGTGTGTTTATGAACAGGGCTGAGATGAGCTCGGACGACGTGAGATAGCTGTCCCGGCGGCAATTTTTAAAATTCATTTTATATTTATTTTTGTTTGCTTTGTAATTTGCTTGTTTTTAATAGCTAATATAAATGAAAAGTATAATATAAACGTTCAAACTAAAGATAAAAAGTAAAAAATGAATTCAGATTGTACAAGTTGCGGAAAAAAAATCAAAAATTCGAATTTCCCGCCAACTTTACACGCAAAAAGTCCGACGATGTCCTACGATGGCCCTGTTCATAACCACGGCCTTAACCGGAAAATACGCTGTTGCCAACCGGCTTCTTCTTTGTAAAAAAAACAACACAGTCTCTGGCAACACTGTCAATTAAAAAAAAATCTTGGAAAAGTGTTTTTCACAGGAAAAACTTCAAAGGATATCTTTCGCTTTCCCTTCGATTTGGAATCTTTCCCTCAGGTAAAAGCTCGGTTCTTTCTCTAATCACACGGATTAATTAAAAATCTTGCATTTAACGGTCATTTCAAGCCGCAGGTATTTACAACTGCGAAGTTTCTTTGTTTGTTTCCGAAGTGCATTTTTTATGTTGGGGGATGCCTAGTGCAGCCACCAAAGAATGCCTGCAACCGGCCTACCTAAAATTTTGTTAATTATTTGCTTATAAAATTGATTATGTACTTTTATACCTCTTGTAAAATTTATATGAATGGAATCTGTAGTACCATTCTTCAGATTTGATCCATACAAACAGGCTTGGTATTGGGGGAACCCAATTTTGCATGGCTGTTTTGTCTCATGAAAACTTTGAGGAAGGTTTGTTTTGCCAGGGTTACACTAAACTATCTTGCACTGATGAATTATTTATCAAATAGGCCCCAGGGTGGTGTGCTGTCCTAAAGATTATGTGTACCCTGCACCCATGTATGTACAAGAAAGCCTCTTGGGTTACAGTTTTTTTCTTTACTCTATTCACAGAGAAATTAATGGGCCTTGGTTCTCTCTAACCCAATGTACATTTTTTTGATTTTCAGCCAGGATGGCAAGTGCTGGGTCAAGTGGCTCTGGTAGGGGTAGAGGTGGTTCTTCGGCGGTTTCAGACACTGGCTTACAGTTTTTTTCTTTACTCTATTCACAGAGAAATTAATGGGCCTTGGTTCTCTCTAACCCAATGTACATTTTTTGATTTTCAGCCAGGATGGCAAGTGCTGGGTCAAGTGGCTCTGGTAGGGGTAGAGGTGGTTCTTCGGCGGTTTCAGACACTGGCAAAGACGTTAAAGAATCAAAACCGAATCCAAAAATGTCCAAAGCTCTAAGCACATCGGCAAAGCGGATACAAAAAGAGTTGGCAGAGATCACACTTGACCCACCTCCAAATTATGTGTTGCTGGAGAATTGGAACCCTCTCGGGGTGGTGGGCATTATTTCCGCCTTCAACTTTCCCGTGGCCGTCTACGGCTGGAACGCGGCCATTGCTCTGCCAGGATGGCAAGTGCTGGGTCAAGTGGCTCTGGTAGGGGTATAGAGGTGGTTCCTCGGCGGTTTCAGACACTGGCAAAGACGTTAAAGAATCAAAACCAAATCCAAAAATGTCCAAAGCTCTAAGTACATCGGCAAAGCGGATACAAAAAGAGTTGGCAGAGATCACACTTGACCCACCTCCAAATTGTAGTGCTGGTCCTAAAGGGGATAATCCTGGAATCCCCTGCACCACTACCAGGGCCAGATATGCACTTGATATATTCACTGTCAAACAGGGCCTGCGCTATCATTTCTGCTTGCGCCCTGAAAGAAATGAGAGGTTTTGGAACTTTAGTTTAGAATGAGATGAGATGAGGATGCTGAGGTAGAGTCTAGGAGTGACAAGAATGGATATAATAAGGAATGAAGTGATAAGGAACATAGGTCAATGGTAGAATAATCTCTGTCATAGGTAAAATCTATTTCATTCTACTCACTCTTGTTAGGACGTATACTAGCTGTGCTATCTTCCAAGTTGAGGTCCAAATGGAACGAGGACGTAGAGTTGGAGGAATGTATTCGCAAAGGATCAACAGGGCTGGACTCAGGTCAATGGTAGAATAATCTCTGTCATAGGTAAAATCTATTTCATTCTACTCACTCTTGTTAGGACGTATACTGGCTGTGCTATCTTCCAAGTTGAGGTCCAAATGAAACGAGGACGTAGAGTTGGAGGAATGTATTCGCAAAGGATCAACAGGGCTGGACTCCTCCTCATCTTGACACACTATCGTATACAGAGCATCCAATGAGAACTTGGAATCCCCTGCACCACTACCAGGGCCGGATATGCACTTGATATATTCACTGTCAAACAGGGCCTGCGCTATCATTTCTGCTTGCGTCCTGAAAGAAATGAGAGGTTTTGGAACTTGAGTTTAGAATGAGATGAGATGAGGATGCTGAGGTAGAGTCTAGGAGTGACAAGAATGGATATAATAAGGAATGAAGTGATAAGGAACAATACTGCAGCCTAAAGGTGTGTCCACACATAGTCGACCGGCCGTGGATCGATTTCGACTGAACCGTCCACACTGCCTCGACAACATAGATTCTCCTTGTCGATCGATATCGCGATCGACGGCCGCTCGACTGTCTGGACACACCTTTAGACCTTTAGTAGTATGCCTTTCGTCAGATGGGCGAGAAGAGACACAATACTTCAGTCTCGAAATTTTCAGTCAACTTCCACCGCTCTGAAGAAAATCAAAATTTTAACTCATCCAAAATTTGCTTATATTTTAAAAGTTTTACCAATTTACAAGTTTTCAGCTATAATGACTAAACGGCAAAATCCTCGCCGAAGGCATAGGCGAAGTGCAGGAGGTCATCGACATTTGCGATTACGCGGTCGGGTTATCTCGTACATACTCGGGATCCATTCTGCCTTCGGAACGGCCCGGTCATGTGTTGCTGGAGAATTGGAACCCTCTCGGGGTGGTGGGCATTATTTCCGCCTTCAACTTTCCCGTGGCCGTCTACGGCTGGAACGCGGCCATTGCTCTGCCAGGATGGCAAGTGCTGGGTCAAGTGGCTCTGGTAGGGGTAGAGGTGGTTCCTCGGTGGTTTCAGACACTGGCAAAGACGTTAAAGAATCAAAACCAAATCCAAAAATGTCCAAAGCTCTAAGCACATCGGCAAAGCGGATACAAAAAGAGTTGGCAGAGATCACACTTGACCCACCTCCCAATTGTAGTGCTGGTCCTAAAGGAGATAATCTATATGAGTGGGTATCGACAATATTGGGACCCCCAGGCTCTGTGTACGAGGGTGGTGTATTCTTCCTTGACATTCATTTCTCCCCCGAGTATCGGGGATAATCTATATGAGTGGGTATCAACAATATTGGGACCCCCAGGCTCTGTGTACGAGGGTGGTGTATTCTTCCTTGACATTCATTTCTCCCCCGAGTATCCTTTCAAACCTCCCAAGGTCACATTTCGTACAAGAATTTATCACTGTAACATAAATAGTCAAGGAGTGATCTGTCTGGATATTCTCAAGGACAACTGGTCACCTGCCCTCACCCCTTTTTATTGTAGCATTCTATGTCTTGACCTGAAGTAGCTTTGTCAAGTTCAGTGTGTGGATGTGGTAGATTGTAATAAAAATCAAATACTGTTGAGACAGAATGATATTAAGGTGGATTTTTTTCAATTGATTGTCTTGTAGCCTAATTAATTTAGGTAATGAATGGATCAGTATTACTGACAAGGAAATAATCCCCTACTTGTCCCCTTCTAATAGATTTCTCAGTTTTATTTTATTGGTGCAAATATTCTTTCGGCAAGTTTCACCGATGAGTTATCGGAGATTCCGCAATATTTATTTTATGTTTTTAGGTCATGGTTACCAGTGCCCTAAATCACCAAAGTATGGAAAAGTATTTACAATTCCATATTTCGATATGATTCGTCCAAATTCAAAATTCTGCTTTTCATGGTTACCAGGGGCACAGGTTGGGTTGAGACAGGATATTGTTTCTACAGTTTGGCATGGGTGTGGTAACTTGAAAGCAAGGTTAATTTACCAACTTTGTCTAACCCAACCCGGTACATAATCACGGCTCAAGAAGAAGTCATTGGATAATTTTGTGGTTAGGAAGAGCTCATTCTTGAGTAAACTACCACTCTAAACAAAGAAAAAATCTAGTTTTACAAGGATTCAATGTGTTATTTAAGGGTTCGATTCCCGCCCGGGGCGGATTTATTCTACCCAGATAACGTTCGATCTCGGAAAGGCCGTCTTTCTCCTATCCTGTCTTCCTTCTCTTTTTGCTTTTGGGACGATAAGACCTTAGCAGTTACAGTTTCCTCTATATGTATATAACTACCTTTTTATTGTAGCATTCTATGTCTTGACCTGAAGTAGCTTTGTCAAGTTCAATGTGTGGATGTGGTAGATTATAATAAAAATCAAATACTGTTGGGACAAAATGTTATTAAGGTGGATTTTTTTCAATTGATTGTCTTGTAGCCTAATTAATTTAGGTAATGAATGGATCAGTATTACTGACAAGGAAATAATGCTATAAATTAATCACATTACAAAAGGGAGAATGCTATCTTTCATCACCCCTTAAAAGAGGGAGAACTCCCCTCTATCACCTTAAAGAGCTGCGATATTTTGTTGCCAGTAACACTTGAATTATTACCTGTTTATTCAAAGAAGAAGGAGAAGAAAACAATTTATACTTTGCTTATTCTATAGGAAGGAAAGTAATGTATTTAATTCTATAGGAAGTTAAGTAATGTATTTCATTTTGTTTACTTTGCTCATTTTCAACAGGTCACATTTCGTACAAGAATTTATCACTGTAACATAAATAGTCAAGGAGTGATCTGTCTGGATATTCTCAAGGACAACTGGTCACCTGCCCTCACAATATCTAAAGTTCTCCTCTCCATCTGTTCCCTACTAACAGACTGCAATCCAGGTAAAAGAATAGAATAGAATATACCTTTTTATCCTGCTCGAATGAGACTAAAAAGCCCCTTTACCTCAGCAGTCTAAACAAGGTCTCTTATTTTATGGGTTAAATAACACAGTATAAAAAGAGTGTTTCATTTCAATGATTTGTGCAATAAACTGACTGGGGGGGAGTTTAATCTGGGAACAGAATAGAATACTCCTTGTTCTAAGAGTGGAACCCTGGTCTTGAATAATGGCCAAACTGTACCTTCTGGAAAGAGGACCTAAGGATATTTTTGATCTACATAATTTATTGAATCTCTGTGCCAAGTTTGAGTGACTGGCTGAAATCTAAAGGCCTGAGCATTGCAAACTCTTTTTGAGCTTTTTCAAAGATTTAGCCTTACATAATGGCCAAACCGTACATTTCTCAAAGTCTGGCCTATGGACACTTTTGATCATCTTTGGTTATGGAAACTGTCTGCAAAATTTGAGTCACCTATGGCTTCAGCTTTTTCCCCGTATAGCCCTAAATTCTTCCTGTCCAAATAGGACTGTAAAGTCCCTTAACCCCAGAACTCAAATAGGCTAAGGCCAGCCTAGTTAGCTTAGAGGGTAGCATGTCTGCCTTGTAAGTGCTGGGTGTCAGGTTTGATTTCCACCCAGGGCAGATTTCATCCTAAACAGATGAAGTTCATTCTCAGAAGGACTGGTGTTCTCCTATCCCGCCTTACTTAGCAGTTACAGTTCTCTCTATCAAACCTCTTTCTTTTATTCGTTTTTTTTTCAATCAAAACATTATCAAAATAAGTACAAGTAGTGCTTTATTTAGATAACTTTGTCAACTTATTGCTTGCACTCCCGTGAAGGTTATAGGCTATTTTCCGGTTCGTTTTTGTTAAGCTACGCCGAGCAAGACCACTAAATGGATGAGTGACATGAACGGCCATGCCTTAAGGATTTCGGCTAGTTATTAATATAATTTTGTTTATAAGCTTGTAAATAGCTCTCATTGCAGACTTACCCTAACTGTAATATTCCTCTACAGCTGATCCTCTCGTTGCGAAGCATAGCGACACAGTATCTACAAAACAAGGAAGAACACGATCGGATGTCCAGACTATGGACCAAACGCTATGCCACGTGATTTTCCATCGATTCCGCAAGATTTTTCCTCCCTTTTCGTTTCATTTCTATATTGTATTAAGTTTAGGTCCTTAACTATTCGTATTAAAAGAAGTAAATATTATTTTAAAGAACTTGTCAGAGCGGAAGAACATGTGGAAAGTTGAATCTAAATCGCGAAAAAATCTAAATAATGAACTGAATATTTTTTTTTTTTTTTTTTTTTTTGAAAGGCTGAGAGTCTAAATGCTAAAACTGTTTCGCTACTTATTTAAAGTAGCTACTCAATTGTCCTCACGAGGCTGTGTGCAACTGTGTATTCCAAGCACACAGCCGAAAAAAAAAACTTCGACTCTGGTGCTGGTTTTAGAGAAAATGTGAGCCTGTCATACTAGTAGTCAGTTTCATCGTATGTTTCCGTACTTGGGATAGCAAGGGACTCTTTAAATGAGTCCTACTCGAGACGAGTATAACACAACACTTACTAGTGAATGTGTTACCTATTACACTGTGAGAGACAAGTTGAGATGAGATCAAAATTAAACAAACTCATACACGTCACATGATAAATAATAATAAGCGGGCGGCGCTTAGGGAATACTATCCTTCTTCAGGACCTATTTCGTGTTAATGTACTGGCCACGCCCAAGCTTACACGAGTCAATTGCGAACTCATCGACGTCGACTTCGCCTTTCGGCGGCGACGCTTGAGTGTATCCTTCTTCAGGACTCCGTAATGTACTGGCCACGCCCAAGTCTTCTCCACGAGTCAAACTTGCCAATCAACGAGGTCACTTTCGACTTTTTCGGCGGGCGTGCGCTTGGGAGTGCTACCTTCTTCAGGACCTCCGGTTAATGTACTATACCACACTACGAGCTGCTTTTGAACAGCTGAGTTCTTATTCGCCGGGATTTTCTTGTCAGATTCTGATGGTTTGGTGGCTTGTTCGGCTTCTCTGCTTGGCTAGCTGCTCATCAGCTTCGCTGTAGGGGTTGACAAAAGATGTGGACGGTCCGATGAGAATGTCTTCATAGGACGATCCTTGTTGTCACCTGATATCAGAAGAAGAATCGTTTTGTTTTTGTTTTTTTTTTTTTTTTCTTTTTTAGTTGGCAAGAGGTTTTGATGACAGAGGGAACTGTAACTGCTAAGGTCCTATCGTCCCCGAATCGAAGAGAGAAGCGAAGGCGGGATAGGAGAAAGCCAGCCGTTCCGAGAACGAACATTATCCGTTCAGGATAAAATACGCCCCTGGGCGGGAATCGAACCCGCGGCCTAGCGCTTACAAGGCAGACGGGCTACCAATCAAGCTAACTAGACTGGCAAAAACAGTGCTTTTAATAAGACCACTATTAGTATAAGAAGGGCTGGGTGCAATCGATTGACGGGGACAGGGGTGGTGGATGCCCCAAAATTAGGCATTTGGCAGCCCCTGAATTTGTCCTTGCGGGGCTCCTAAATGCCCTAATGAATAATAAAGTAAAGTTAGGTTCAGAATATTACCTCGACTTTCTCAATGGCAGACAACGTGTCCATTCCGCCGACCATTTTACCAAACACCGTATGTTTACCATCCAGATGATTGCAAGACCGGTAGGTAATGAAACTGGGGGAACAAAGGAAGAAAAGTTATTAGGCCTGCCGTAGGTACATAGGAACCGTAGTCGCTCTCCAACGGTTAGTTAACTACCACGCCACATAGTGGTTGAACTAATGCCCGTATTTTCCTTTAAAGGAGAAATCGTCTCAGTTCCTGAAAGGAAAATACGACTAACAGTACAACCTATACCTCCAAATACTTCCAAATGAATATAGAAGGAACCAGAAAGCAAGGTAGACCACGACTGAGATGGAATGATCAAATCAACAAAGATATCAAAACGAGTTTCAATCTCGGCCATTATCTTCTTGTGGAAGTTGAAATTTATTGTTTCCAAAATTGCATTCGTATTGTAAAGCGTAACCTGATTTTGTTTGCTGTAAAGTGTTTGTAATAAATGAGTTTCAATCTCGGCCATTATCTTCTCGTGGAAGTTGAAATTTATTGTTTCCAAAATTGCATTCGTATTGTAAAGCGTAACCTGATTTTGTTTGCTGTAAAGTGTTTGTAATAAATCTAGTGGTTGAACTAATGCCCGTATTTTCCTTTAAAGGAGGAGAAATCGTCTCAGTTTCCGAAAGGAAAATACGACTAACAGTACAACCTATAACTATTATTTCCAGTTGTATGTTCTTTTTATTATGGAGGAGTTGCAATTGGAAAAAAATATTATTAATAAAAGGTCGATTCCTACGAAAAAGTTGTGAAAAATCCGAATCTGAGGTCAAAACTCCGGAAAAGTAACTTTAATTGTAATAAATAAGCCATTTTTTATTTTTATTTTATTTTTTTTTTTAGTCATCATACGAAATTTTTCTTTGGACTAGTTTGGACGTAATGGCGCCACCACACCCGCTGCCAGTCCAAAGAGAAATTTCGTATGATGACTAAAAAAAAGTCACAAAATAAAATACGGCTATACCTAAGTCAAACAGAATTGTTGAAATTTCCAAACCTGCATACTTAAATATTTGTAAAGGGTTGAGAACGTAATTGTGTATGCTATAATGTTAAGTGTAATGTGTGAAGAATTTATTAGTAAAAATCCAACAAAACTGTCGAGATATTTCGATTGTATTAAAGGCCAGCCATTCACGATCAGTTTTAACTGACAGTTTGAACTGTCAGTTAAAACTGATCGTGAATGGCGGTGAACTGACAGTTCGATTGAACTGATGGTCTAAACTGAGGATTATAAAAATTTTATATTTTTAACTGAAGATACTTGAACTGACAGTTAAAACTGATCGTGAATGGCTGGCCTTAGTTTCCTGTAGTTACTCCTGTTCACTCACTCAATCTACGTGAAGTCTGCACACAAACTTCCGATTGCCCCTACACCTAAGCCCCAAAGTGGACTATTTGTGTACGAAAAAAAAGCTCTAAGGGTTAGGTGGTAGAGAACGCCGCAGGCGTCAATATCAATGGTTACCTTCCACTCAAGAGTAGCTGTATTTTTCTACTATAAAACCAAGAGAGAAAAGAATAAAGATGCGATAACAGTGGGTAACTGGTTAGCTCCCACATTTTGACTTGGCGGGGCGGAGCCCTACCACGCTCTTAAGGCTGGGGCCATCTGAATTTAACCTCGGTTTAACTCTTAGAGCATTCTGATTGGTTGATTTCATAAGTTTCTGCCAATCAAATTGCTTCATTCAAGAGTTAAACCGAGTTTCAATCTCGGCCATTATCTTCTTGTGGAAGTTGAAATTTATTGTTTCCAAAATTGCATTCGTATTGTAAAGCGTAACCTGATTTTGTTTGCTGTAAAGTGTTTGTAATAAATAAGCCATTTTTTATTTTTATTTTATTTTTTTTTTTAGTCATCATACGAAATTTTTCTTTGGACTAGTTTGGACGTAATGGCGCCACCACACCCGCTGCCAGTCCAAAGAGAAATTTCGTATGATGACTAAAAAAAAGTCACAAAATAAAATACGGCTATACCTAAGTCAAACAGAATTGTTGAAATTTCCAAACCTGCATACTTAAATATTTGTAAAGGGTTGAGAACGTAATTGTGTATGCTATAATGTTAAGTGTAATGTGTGAAGAATTTATTAGTAAAAATCCAACAAAACTGTCGAGATATTTCGATTGTATTAGTTTCCTGTAGTTGTTCCTGTTCACTCACTCAATCTACGTGAAGTCTGCACACAAACTTTCAATTGCCCCTACACGTAAGCCTCAAAAGTGGGCTATTTGTGTATGAAAAAAAGCTCTAAGGGTTAGGTGGTAGAGAACGCCGCAGGCGTCAATATCAATGGTTACCTTCCACTCAAGAGTAGCTGTATTTTTCAAGAATATTCTATTCTCGTGTTCTATTCTATAGAACTTTACAACTTCTATAGAACTTTAGAACTTCTATAGAACTTTAGAACTTCTGTAGAACTTTAGAACTTCTATAGAACTATAGAATACAAGAATATTCTATTCTATTACTTACAACTGTGAAGTGTTGGTGTTAGGTCCACTGTTGGCCATAGACAGTACACCTCGACCAGTATGGGTGTAATTCGGTTTTGTATTTTTCTTTCGGAAACAGAAAGGATTTCTCCTCTTCAAGAGATGGCGTATTGCCAACCCTCTCCTTTCCTCTCTTCAAGATGATCGTCGATGGTTTTTATTTTTCCCAATAAGTGGTTGGGAATGCGCCTTCTTGAATTTCCAATGGTTTAGTATAGGTGCTACCATGCCACCTATAAAAATAACTCCGGAGCCTCAAAGTGAGTTTAGTTGTTTAGTATAGGTGCTACCATGCCACCTACAAAAATAACTCCGGAGCCACAAAGTGAGTTTAAAGTTTAACTCCCGGATTAAACAATCTGATTGGTTGATTTTTAAATATTTCAAAAAAATAAGCCAATGGAGCAGTTGCAAATGGGTAAAAAAATATAAATAAATGGTCGATTCCTGTGTAAAAAGTTGTGAAAAATCCAAATCTGAGGTCAAAACTCCGAAAAAATAACTGTAAAAGGTCGAAAATTCAATTTTCATTTTCCGTTTATTACCAGTTGTATGTTCTTTTTATTATTGTTTTCTACTACTACATATTGATTCATATTTGAACTTTTTTTTAGTTAAACAAGGTCTTTACTTTTGAATTGTTACTGATACATGTAATAATCTTTAACCCATCAAATACCTATACGAGACCTTTATATCAGTGCTGGGGTCATGTCTCGTAATTTTCGAGACGAGACCAACCAAACTGCTTAGAATAGAATATACCAATCAACTTACTTAGAATAAAATATACCCTGTTTACCTATACTGCCAGAATGAAACTGAAAAGTCCCTTTACTCCCACAGTCTAAACAAGGTCTTATTAATTTGGTACAGAATAGGTGTAAATTTTATAAATAAAAAACCTTGTTTAAATTAGAAAAAATTCTAATCCAAGAGTTAAACCGCGTTTGAACTCACTTTATGGACCTGGCCATAAATAAACTACTTGATTGTCCTCATGAGGATTAGTGCAGAGAGCCAAAAAAAAAACTCAACACTGCCAGGAATCAAACCCAGGAATATGATCCAGATTATAGTAGGTACATATCTGACTTTTGGCTTGGCTGTTTAGTGTTTCACCGCCGTTTTTATTTCGTAGCAATGAAACAACTGCTACATTAGACTCCTGTGGTCTGTGTTGTAGCATGACCATCCTGTAGTATGCTTGTGTTTATATCATACCTTGAGAATAGTGGGCTGCATTGAACGCATCTGCTTTGACCTTCTCTTCAACATTCAATTAAAGAAGCTATCAACACAACCAGGAATTAAACCCTATACTAGCTTCTGTCTAGGCTTGTGTTTGTGCCATTTGTCATACCTTGAGAATAGTGGGCTGCATTGAATGCGTCTGCTTTGACCTTCTCTTCAACTTTGGCTTCAGTTGGTTTGTATTCTCTCTTGAATGTGTCCAAAATGTCTCGTGTTTCATTGGTGACAGTTTTGAGTCGACTTTCTGGATCCTGTCTCGTAATTTTCGAGACGAGACCAACCAAACTGCTTAGAATAGAATATACCAATCAACTTGCTTAGAATAAAATATACCCTGTTTACCTATACTGCCAGAATGAAACTGAAAAGTCCCTTTACTCCCACAGTCTAAACAAGGTCTTATTAATTTGGTACAGAATAGGTGTAAATTTTATAAATAAAAAACCTTGTTTAAATTAGAAAAAAATTCTAATCCAAGAGTTAAACCGAGTTTGAACTCACTTTATGGACCTGGCCATAAAGAAGCTAGGTCCATAAGCCATAAAGAAGCTACTTGATTGTCCTCACGAGGATTAGTGCAGAGAGCCAAAAAAACTCAACACTGCCAGGAATCAAACCCAGGAATATGATCCAGATTATAGTACATATCTGACTTTTGGCTTGGCTGACCATCCTGTAGTATGCTTGTGTTTATATCATACCTTGAGAATAGTGGGCTGCATTGAACGCATCTGCTTTGACCTTCTCTTCAACTTTAGCTTCAGTTGGTTTGTATTCTCTCTTGAATGTGTCCAAAATGTCTCGTGTTTCATTGGTGACAGTTTTGAGTCGACTTTCTGGATCCTTCAGTTGTTCTTTTTCTTCTGTAAGAATGAATTTTAAATCCAATATTAGTTAGCTGGCTTGGAAGGTAATATACCTGCCATGTAAGTGTTAGGCTGTGGGTTTGATTCTACCCTGGGGTAAACTTTATCTTAAACATATTACATTCGTCCTCATGACAGCCAGCTTTCTCCTATCCTGTCCTTCTTCTTGCTTTAATTTGGCACAATAAAACCTGTGTTCTGGATCCTTCAGTTGTTCTTTTTCTTCTGTAAGAATGAATTTTAAATCCAATATTAGTTTATATTAGTTAGCTGGCTTGGAAGGTAATATACCTGCCATGTAAGTGTTAGGTTGTGGGTTTGATTCTACCCTGGGGTAAACTTTATCTCGAATGGAGGGTAAAACCCCTGTCACTAAAGTAAAGTACCATAGCTGTTAAACAGTGACATTAAACCTGTGTCAAGTGGAAAAAAAGGTCTGCTCCTCACTAAGAATTGCTCATTCATTACCTACATGCTTCTGAGTTCACGTAATGTCAGTGGTTGCTTGGATACTGTATGTATCCTAAACATATTACATTCGTCCTCATGACAGCCAGCTTTCTCCTATCCTGTCCTTCTTCTTGCTTTAATTTGGCACAATAAAACCTGTGTTTTTTTAGAGGGAACTGTAACTGCTAAGATCTTATCGTCCCGAAACCGAAGAGAGAAAGAAGGCAGGATAGCGGAAAGCCAGCCGTTCTGAGAAAGATTTCAAGATTAAATCCACACTGCCAAGGCGGGAATGAAACCCGCTTATAAGGCAGACGCGCTATCCTCCAAGCTAACTAGGCTCGCTATTTTTTTTTCTTTCAGCTGGACTTGGCATTAAGAAACCATCTAGAATTTGTAAGCGTTAGGGTGCGGTTTGATCCTAAACAGATAAAGTGGGAATGAAACCCGCTTATAAGGCAGACGCTCTACCCTCCAAGCTAAATAGGCTCGCTATTTTTTTTTTTCTTTCAGCTGGACTTGGCATTAAGAAACCATCTAGAATTTGTAAGCGTTAGGGTGCGGTTTGATCCTAAACAGATAAAGTTCATTCTTAAAACGGCTGGCTTTCTCTTATCCTGTAGCCTGTACTTCTATCTTCGATTTCGGTAAACCAAACCAGACTGACACTGTTATTTTGAAAGTTAATCAAACCAACCTTTCTTCACAACACCAGACTGACACTGTTATTTTGAAAGTTAATCAAACCAACCTTTCTTCACAACACGACTGTATCGGACCAAATCTTCTTCTACAACAGCACATATGTTCTCGGTGACAGGTACCATGGCCGTAGAGGTGAATGAGGCTGACACCTCACCTGATGGGAGAGAAGAGAAAAGTATTCAAATCAAAACATGGAGCCATTTTGTCTCATAATTTTCGAGACGAGACCAACCAAACTGCTTAGAATAGAATATACCAATCAACTTGCTTAGAATAAAATATACCCTGTTTACATATACTGCCAGAATGAAACTGAAAAGTCCCTCTACTCCCACAGTCTAAACAAGGTCTTATTAATTTGGTACAGAATAGGTAGGTGTAAATTTTATAAATAAAAAACCTTGTTTAAATTAGAAAAAAATTCTAATCCAAGAGTTAAACCGAGTTTGAACTCACTTTATGGACCTGGCCATAAAGAAGCTAGGTCCATAAGCCATAAAGAAGCTACTTGATTGTCCTCACGAGGATTAGTGCAGAGAGCCAAAAAAACTCAACACTGCCAGGAATCAAACCCAGGAATATGATCCAGATTATAGTACATATCTGACTTTTGGCTTGGCTGACCATCCTGTAGTATGCTTGTGTTTATATCATACCTTGAGAATAGTGGGCTGCATTGAACGCATCTGCTTTGACCTTCTCTTCAACTTTAGCTTCAGTTGGTTTGTATTCTCTCTTGAATGTGTCCAAAATGTCTCGTGTTTCATTGGTGACAGTTTTGAGTCGACTTTCTGGATCCTTCAGTTGTTCTTTTTCTTCTGTAAGAATGAATTTTAAATCCAATATTAGTTAGCTGGCTTGGAAGGTAATATACCTGCCATGTAAGTGTTAGGCTGTGGGTTTGATTCTACCCTGGGGTAAACTTTATATGTATTCAAATCAAAACATGGAGCCATTTTGTCTCATAATTTTCGAGACGAGACCAACCAAACTGCTTAGAATAGAATATACCAATCAACTTGCTTAGAATAAAATATACCCTGTTTACATATACTGCCAGAATGAAACTGAAAAGTCCCTCTACTCCCACAGTCTAAACAAGGTCTTATTAATTTGGTACAGAATAGGTAGGTGTAAATTTTATAAATAAAAAACCTTGTTTAAATTAGAAAAAAATTCTAATCCAAGAGTTAAACCGAGTTTGAACTCACTTTATGGACCTGGCCATAAAGAAGCTAGGTCCATAAGCCATAAAGAAGCTACTTGATTGTCCTCACGAGGATTAGTGCAGAGAGCCAAAAAAACTCAACACTGCCAGGAATCAAACCCAGGAATATGATCCAGATTATAGTACATATCTGACTTTTGGCTTGGCTGACCATCCTGTAGTATGCTTGTGTTTATATCATACCTTGAGAATAGTGGGCTGCATTGAACGCATCTGCTTTGACCTTCTCTTCAACTTTAGCTTCAGTTGGTTTGTATTCTCTCTTGAATGTGTCCAAAATGTCTCGTGTTTCATTGGTGACAGTTTTGAGTCGACTTTCTGGATCCTTCAGTTGTTCTTTTTCTTCTGTAAGAATGAATTTTAAATCCAATATTAGTTAGCTGGCTTGGAAGGTAATATACCTGCCATGTAAGTGTTAGGCTGTGGGTTTGATTCTACCCTGGGGTAAACTTTATATTACATATTACATTCGTCCTCATGACAGCCAGCTTTCTCCTATCCTGTCCTTCTTCTTGCTTTAATTTGGCACAATAAAACCTGTGTTGTGACAGTACTCCATCAAATCTCCCTCTCTCTCAAAAAAAAAAAAAATATATTTCCAAACAATACTCTGGAAAACATCTTACCATCAGTAAGAACTCGGAGATTATTCTTCAAGTGATGAAAATTGGTTAGATTGAACTTGCTCAACTCATTGGGATCTTGCAGTGTTATGATATTCTTCCGTTGAAATGGTTCGTCAGTGAGCAGATCTTTGAAGCTTTTGGTCTTAATATTCAACTGGTCAACAGCTTCGAAGGAGTAAACATTTCCTGTGGTTTCTATGGCAACTAGATGAGAATGTTTACTGAACACCTTGTAGAGGACTGGACAGTGGTATTCTCCTTTGGCATTCTTGTGAAAGTTGAGTTTGATCAGTGATTTAACATCCAATGGCTGCAAGGATAAAATAGATGCAAAAATCATTGAATAACCTATGGTTTTTGAAAATATTCCTTCACATTTTTTCTTTAAGGATTTTATAAAATAAGTAAATAAGGGATTTTTCTGTCCCTTCAGCTACAAGCTACCTGCCTCCTCACATTAACCTCATCCAGCCTGAGAGGGGCTGAGGAAAGCCAGCATGTAATAGCCCAGATGGCCACCCATTAAGATACCAACCACACACAATGTTGCTTAGCTTGATCCATTAAGACTTGTTCTTTAATGCTATGACCAGTGGCAAATGTAATAAAAATTTACCTTTCCAGTGACAGGATTATGTTTGTACTGTTTCAAATATCCCATCAGAGCTTCCAATTCAAAAATGTTACCATCTTTATCACAATATGGATGTTCGTACGGTTGTAAACTGACGCAACAATGGTCAAATGGTAGCCGTTTGAAATCAGACTTCTCTGGGCCTGCTTTCTTCCCACCGTAGAGGGTTGTCCATTCAGTGTAGGTCAGATATCTATAAGGAAAAAATACACAACATGTCATGAGTCGGCAAGATTTTGATCACCATATTTTATATGTGATGGTAAGTTGACACAAATATCTTGACATCTTATCAAAGCCTGCCGGCACAGTTTAATATTCAAAGCCTGCTGGCACAGTTTAATATTCACTTCACATTTTATTCATCCCAGGTAGGTAGGTGAGGGGTAGAGAAGTAGTTACTGTGGCTCAAAACTTGAAGTATACCCCTACAAAAGTTATTGTATAAAATTTGTTCATAGGAATGGACTTACAATTTATCTGACTGATGCTGCCTTTTGCCCATGATGAAATCCGGGCAAAGACACGGATAGTTTAACAAACTGCATTGTCATATCCTAGCAACAAAAGATTGGGTTCATTTTCCCCTTGTTTTTAGTAGGTACTTAAGTACATACTTAGATTACTTAGTACTTATTGAGCTGTTAAACTTAAAAAAAAAGAGAGAGAGAGAGAGAGAGAGAGAGAGAGAGAGAGAAAAAAAATGCAATTTACCTATTTCTCAATCTCTTAGGAAATATTTCTGTATTTTCTGTAGATACCTACCTCTCAAGTACTCCCACGATTTTTACTTTCTATTACATTATGTATGGTAACAAGATGGGAAAGTATTGCAATCAGTCCAAATTTTCAAAATGGAGAAATATGTAAATGTAACTACCTATTACATTTAGAATAGAATAGAATAGAATAGAATATACCTTGTTTATCCTGCCAGAATGAGACTGAAAAGTCCCTTTACTCCCGCAGTCTAAAAGCCTGCTGGCACAGTTTAATATTCACTTCACATTTTATTCATCCCATTGTCTTAATAAAGTATGTACCCAGGTAGATGAGGGGTAGAGAAGTAGGTACTGTGGCTCAAAACTTGAAGTATATTTGTACCTACCTACTAGAAAATTGTGTGATGTTCACACCAGATTTTTTTTTCTTTCTAGGTAGGTGAAAAATTATGAAATTCTCACACAGGGCAGTGTGCCAGCAACATTTCAATTTGCTCAAATTTGTGAGACTACAATGTCATGCATGGTGGAGCAAGATCCTAATAAGTGTTTATCAATAGAAATTTTACTCAAGTACTTACCTATATAAATTTCTAAAATCCAGCAGTACATGATTGCCCAGATGGTCACCCATCCAGATACCAACCACACACAACGTTGCTTAAGTGATTCATGGGGAACTAGTGCATTCAAACATGCTATCACCATTGACTCTTTAGAGCAGGGTTGTCCAACCTTTGCGTACCCGAGGGCCACAAAACACCAAGGTAGAGAGTTGGTGGGCCACAAAGGTAAAAATCAACCCACAGGTGGGGCCTTCTACACGGGCCTTCGCGGGCTTACTCGGGCCGCGGGTTGGACAACCCTGCTTTAGAGTTTTAAGTCTCATAGCTTTCTAGGTTGTTGTTTTCTAGATACCCAAAAGTAATTAATCTACGTACCGTACAACAGTCAGCACATTCCTTTTCTTATATAGAAAACTGTTTATAGTCGGCAAGGGCGGGTTCTTTTCCTATATGCTCACATCATTTGTGCATAGTTTAATAGTTCATTGTTTAGCAGTTTTAGCATAAACATAAAATTACCTACTGTCAAAGTACTTTGAACCCTAGACTACCCAGATTTTATTAGCCAGGTACAACTAGACATAGTGAACATTCTTAGGTAAAACCACAACCAACCTCAGGTGTATAGTGGTTAGCGCCGGAGACCTCTTAAGGTTGTACACAAGTGAATATTAGAAGGTTTGAGTCCAGATCAAGTCATAAATTCAGTGTAGTGAGTCATAAAGTCATAAGACTACCCAGATTTCATTAGCCAGGTACGACTAGACATAGTGAACATTCTTAGGTAAAACGACAAACAAACCTCAGGTGTATAGTGGTTAGCGCGGGAAACCTCTTAAGGTTGTACACAAGTGAATATTAGAAGGTTTGAGTCCAGATCAAGTCATAAATTCAGTGTAGTGAGTCATAAAGTCATAACCTCATAAGTCATAAAATTCAGTGTAGTATGTTCCTAGAAGGAACCTTATTTATCTAGGATAAAATCCGCCCGGGGTGGGAATCGAACCCGCGACCTAGCGTTCACAAGTTAGACGCTCCTCCTTCCAAGCTAACTGGGCTGGCTATTGAGTTCTTTCTCATGAATTCGAATCTTCGAAGTAAGATATTTGATGGCTATTGGCTAATCTTTTTTTTCTTAATCAGCAAAATTCCTGTATCAGGATCACGAGTTGAGATTTGCTGAGTTATCGAAATGTGTGACGTGTGTGGAAAAATACGTATGGCAGGAGATTCATCAAAATTCAGAATGCTCTGAGTAACCACAACCAGGGCTGTACACAGCTTAATCGGGCCCTGAGGACTAACTCCAAAAATGGGCCCCTCATTGTACTTATATAGATACCTATTACTTAAGTTACTAAGTAGGTACATATCTATGTATGCAGTTTTATCTATATTACTTTGACGATTTTATTTTATTTTCTGAAAGGAAATACTGCTTTAAACCTTCTCCTTTGAGAGACAAACGGACTACTTGTAATAAATCGACTGTAAAAAAAAGCCAGGGTCCGGGGCAAATAGGCCCCACTCCGTACGGCCCTCTGACTTATTATAATGATTAATACCACATGAATCATATATGTATTTATCATAACGAGTACCATATTGACAAAGCGATAGCTCTAAGGATTTGCGTATAAAATAAACAGGGAAATTATATGCTTCGATAGTGATGTGTAATGGCAATAAATAGAGTGATATGCTGATATGTAATTGTAAGGAATATTGCACGATTGGCAACTTGAGATATCATGTGGGTAGCTTAATAAGGAAATATCTGGATTGCTACTTTTTCTGTGATAGTCCGAACATTGCTTCCTTTCCTATGACAGCCCGAAAATTATACAAAGTATGCAATGTGCTAAACACTCGTTCGGTGAAGAGAACAGTTCTCTACTCTTCACATTTTATTCATCCCATTGTCTTAATAAAGTATGTACCCAGGTAGATGAGGGGTAGAGAAGTAGGTACTGTGGCTCAAAACTTGAAGTATACCCCTACAAAAGTTATTGTATAAAAGTTGTTCATAGGAATGGACTTACAATTTATCTGACTGATGCTGCCTTTTGCCCATGATGAAATCCGGGCAAAGACACGGATAGTTTAACGAAAAAAAAAAAATACAAGAATATGTGAAAGGATTAGGATTAGGAGAGGGATAGGGGTGTCTTTCACATACACACAATTACACTCACATTCATACTTACATCCCGTGTCCGCCCGATAGTTTAACTAAAGCACGATATTTTTCAATTATTTAGAAAAGAATCCATCAAACAAGAGCCAAAAGTGTGAAAACTTTGGAAAAATCACTCCACTTTTAAGTCAGTCCATTATTATTATCTTTTACAACTTTTATTTTTCAACTTTTACGAAAATTCCCGCTCGAAATGTTTATTTACATTTTTGATCAGCTGATTTCAAATTTGATGTACGCATGCGCTTTGACCTTCTGCGCATAAGCCAAAAGTGTGAAAACTTTGGAAAAATCACTCCACTTTTAACAGGTTTTTGTATAGCGGTCACATGTAACACTCCACTTTTAAGTCAGTCCACTTTTACATTTTTTGATAAATACAAATTTATTTCTGTCTTTATTTTTGACATTTATAAATTGGACAAACAGGATAATACAATACAGGAGTGAAGGGATACATTTAAGGACAATGGTAATAGGTAATCAAAAAAAAAAAAAAAAAAAAAAAAAAAAAAAGAAAATTAAAAAAAATAACTTTTACATTTACAACTTTTATTTTTCAACTTTTACGAAAATTCGAAAATTCCCGCTCGAAATGTTTATTTACATTTTTGATCAGCTGATTTCAAATTTGATGTACGCATGCGCTTTGACCTTCTGCGCATGCGTAGTGCGTGAAAAATCGAAAAATTTATCAAAAAATTGAAAAAAAAAAGCGGAATGGTTCAAGTTTAGTTTTTCTGATAAACTCGGATTTTTCTGTGGAAATTACGGAATTTCCCAAGTGTTTTTCATTTAAATTGTGTTTTCAAGTGTTTTCATAATCCTCTGTAGTTCATCTTGTTCTTCTGACTTGCTACTTCGCTGTTGAGGATCTGCAAAAATGGACGACCTAGGTAAGATTCAAATTTACCTTTCCACATTTTCATCAGGGGGTTTCCAAGTTGGTCAATGAAGTTAAATGTATAGTGAGTAATTTTTAATGAGAAATAAGATAAACTGAGGAGCCAATACATATCTGATATACCAGGGTAGGAGCAGACAGGAAGAAATACATTCTTACGGCCAGGACTGCCATCTGAGTTAAAAATTGATCTAAAAAGTTCAATTAGACAGTGGCTATAGCATGTTGAATGCACCAGTTTCCTTTGGATCACTGAAGTTAAGCAATGTTGCGTGAGGTTAGTATCCGGATGGGTGACCAACTGGGCAATCCTGTGGTGCTGGCTTTTCCAGGTCACTCAGTCTGGGTGAGGTTAATGTGTGTAAGATGGTAGCTTGTTGTTGAATGGAGGGTAAAACCCCTGTCACTAAAGTAAAGTACCATAGCTGTTAAACAGTGACATTAAACCTGTGTCAAGTAAAAAAAAAAGCTCTGCTCCTCACTAAGAATTGCTCATTCATTACCTACATGCTTCTGAGTTCACGTAATGTCAGTGGTTGCTTGGATACTGTATGTATCTTTGCACAGAAAGTAGGTATTCCTCTCGCAATGAATTTCATATTTTCTGTCTGGCAATTTTTATCTTGGCACTTGGCAAGAAATAAATCAAATTTTAACACTCGATTTTGTTTTCTGTGGGTTATTCATGGTCAAAAGTGCGGGAGTATTATTTTCTCCTCTACATATTTTTATTATTATTATTATTATTATTATTATTATCTATAATTAAAGAACGACACACTCGAAATTTTGCAATTCTCATAAATTATGACGTAATAAAATCTAATCTAAATGACTCTAGAATCTAAATGGAAATTATTCTAAAATCTATAATTTGAACTATCCAGGCTAGTGCGTCTGCCTTGTAAGCGCTAGGTCACGGGTTCTATTTCCGCCCGGGGCGGATTTTATTTTGAACACATAAGGTTCGCTCTCGAAAAAGCTGGGTTTCTCCTACCCTGTCTTCGCGACTTTCGAGCAGTTACAGTTAGTTCCCTCTAGGTATTGAAGCTCTTAAAAATAATAATAATAATAATAATCAAAATAGAAAAAAAAACGTACCTACTGTAGAAGTGAAGAGGCCGGACCCTGTATTATTAAAAACATAATATTAGTTTTAGAGTTCCACCGTGATAAGTAATATGTCAAAACTCATATAATTTTCTGTTCGATGATGAGACGTGTGCCAAAAAAAAGCAGAGGAAAATCGGCTGTGAAAAATCTATGAGATATGTGTTTCATACATGAGATGCCTGCATGAGTGTTTTCTTGTAATGCTTCAGTCAATATTGAAATATTTCAATCAGTGCTTCTCAAAGTTGTCGCCACCGCGGCACACTTCTCAAGACACTAATCTTTCCCGAATCTCGCGACACACCTAAGGCGACCTCGTGCCTCGTGGCACACAGTTTGAGAAGCACTGGTCTAAATGTTCCCTTCTGAGACGCATGGTTGTGCAAATACCTGCGACTGCCTACACTAAATTGATAGATTTTAATCGTATTTCGGCAATATTTGCAATCGAAGTATGTACACATACGCTCGAAATACTAGTACTTAGGTATCTTCTCAAAGTTGTCGCCACCGCGGCACACTTCCTAATCTTTCCCAAATCTCGCGGCACACCTAAGGCGACCTCGTGGCACACAAGAGTGCCGCGGCACACAGTTTGAGATGCACTGGTTTAAATGTTCCTTTCTGAGACGCATGGTTGTGCAAATACCTGCGACTGCCTGCACTAAATTGATAGATTTTAATCGTATTTCGGCAATATTTGCAATCGAAGTATGTACACATACGCTCGAAATACTAGTACTTAGGTATTTATTGATTGTTTCTCTCTGCCTTTGGGTGTTGAACAGGTTTGATAGAAGGAATTGTAACTGCTAAGGTCTTATTGGGATCATCATATACATAAGTACATACTTGTATTTGTTTATTGTTATTGCTTTTCTGTGAACGGTTTGCTTTCTGGTGTTCTCGCGTTGACTGAGCACCCAAAAATCTGACTTTTTTTTTAACAGGTTTGATAGAAGGAATTGTAACTGCTAAGGTCTTATTGGGATCATCATATAAGTACATACTTGTATTTGTTTATTGTTATTGCTTTTCTGTGAACGGTTTGCTTTCTGGTGTTCTCGCGTTGACTGAGCACCCAAATGGGATGTATTTCATGTATTGTGTCTTTTCTCGCCCATCTGAGGAGAGGAATACCATGGTATAGGCAACATGGGCATGCTACGGCACAGGACAACCGAGATTTGGTATCTGGTCTCTTTCGGTAGTTTTCAATGTGGGATGGGCAATAATATGGGCATGTTACGGCACAGACATTTGTGTGTAGGCAACATGGGCATGCTACGGCACAGACAACCGAGATTTGGTATCTGGTCTCTTTCGGTAGTTTTCAATGTGGGATGGGCAATAATATGGGCATGTTACGGCACAGACATTTGAGATTTGGTCTGGATTTCAATTTACAGCTGCAGAAATAACGTTGTACAGGGAAAATATCGTGTTGATAACCTGAAACAGAGATAGAAATTAACCCGTAATAGATATTAAAAAAAAAAATCTGCCGCGGGCGGGAATTGAACCCTCCATCTAGCGCTTATAAGGCATCAGACGCGCTACCTAGGCTGGCCAGGATATTAGAAAGCCAGCCTTTACGAGAACGAACCGAGGATAAAATCCGCCCCGGACGGGAATCGAACCTTTACCTGTACAAGCAAGGGCAGGCCAATGTCTTTGATGCGATGCGGGCTGATGGTGATTTTCTTCTTGGACATTTTGCAATAAATAGAGTGATATGCTGATATGTAATTGTAAGGAATATTGCACGATTGGCAACTTGAGATATCATGTGGGTAGCTTAATAAGTCTGTATCAGAGCAGTATGTTTAAATAAATTTTGATTGTTCCTCTCTGGGGTTGAGTTTTATATGTTGTACTTATTCCTACCTCGGTGGTGTAGTGGTCAAGGCGCTCGCCTGGTACACAGGAGGGCATGGGTTCAATCCCAGCCGAAGTATGGAATTTTATCCTGAATATAATTTGAGAATTTGACCACAATAATAGTACCAGCCTACTGCTGGAGTAAAGGGACTTTTCAGTCCTATGCGAGCGGTAAAAATAAGCACTATTATTATTATTACTTCGGTCCGTAGTTTTTCCCCGTAGAGGCAATGCAAGAATGTCAGAATGAGAGATGTGATGATCATGAAGATTATCGCTTAATAAGGAGATAAGGCGTATTTCTTAGACCGTAGGAAATAAGCCTTATAACCAGCCATAATCTGTTTTTTCCGCGGGCATCTTGATAGAGGGAAATACAACTGCTAACGTCTTATCGTCCCGAAAGCGAAGAGAGAAGGATAACAGGATAGGAGAAAGCCATAATTTTCTTTTTGTCTAACACTGTTGTCTGATTTTGTTTTTTTCCAGGTAAGCAAAAAAAATCTCCCGTTGTCACCTGGTTTTAATGTCAAATTTGGACGAAAATCCTCCTTCTGTAACTGTAAGTCACTATCTTGAATCTTGAAAAATTAAGATCTTGAAGACCGGGCCTAACCTAGAGTGGAACTCATTTTGTGGCCTCAATTTTCGGAGCCCGTACATAACTTCCTAATCCTATGAGTGTGTGCGTTTATAAAGCGTGTGAGTTATGTTTGTGCCAATGTTTACTTTATATTTAACAACATTCTTCACTCAATTGCCTAAAAAAAAAAAAAAAAAAAATGATCCTTGAATACGAGTGTAAACAAAACAATCTTGTATGTACAGCAGAAAATTTCATGAAACGTATAGCTCTTGGTCGAGCAAAGTGAGATTTGGGTTTTTTATGCGCCTTTTAGGATCCTTAACACTATACTGACAGTAGATCGTTCGCGCCGATTTTATGTGTTTTGATAGAGGACCTAAAAAAAAAAAAAAAAAAAAACATGATCCTTGAATACGAGTGTAAACAAAACAATCTTGTATGTACAGCAGAAAATTTCATGAAACGTATAGCTCTTGGTCGAGAAAAGTGAGATTTGGGTTTTTTATGCGCCTTTTAGGATCCTTAACACTATACTGACAGTAGATCGTTCGCGCCGATTTTATGTGTTTTGATAGAGGAAAATCTAACTGCTGAGGTCTTATCGTCCCGAAATCGAAAAGATAATGAAGATAGATTAGGAGAAGGCCAGCCGTTCCGAGAAGGAACTTTTTCTGTTTAGGATAAAATCCTGGCAATTATTCTTTTAGTGTGTGCGGAACGGCTGGCTTTCTTCTACTTTCGGAACGATAAGACCTCAGCAGTTTAAGTTCCCTCTATCAAACCATCTAAAAGAAAAGTTTAGTGTGTGTGCTTGTCTATGTCTATCTATTCATTTACTCTGCGAAAATATGAACTCAATTAAGGAGGAAGGAGGTTCTTCGTACAGTGAAATTTCAAATTGTTTTCATGAATTAATAAGTGGTAAAGATAATTGCTCTGGTGTTTCATGCTGCATTCCTTTCTTCTCATTCAATTAGTATATCAGCATGTTTGTATTTCATTCAATTAACAACAGCTTGTTTGCATTATATGCACGCAGCATTCTTAATTGAAAACAATACGTCAAATAGAGTCTTCTTCTTTTCCGCTGCTGCTGCTTCTTCTTCTTCTTCTTCTTCTTCTTCCTCGTCTTCTTTTTGCATCTTCTTCTTCCTCTGTTTCTTATCATTCATGTTCAGTAGAGTAGATAATATTTATCATTCTACTTATTTATAATGTTTTTGTATTTGATAACAGCTTGAGATCTTGAAGTACTTGCCTATCTACTTCAATACAGACTTAATGCAAGATTGCGAATTTGTCGTATTATGCATACGATCAGGGGACACACACAAAAAGCCCAATCTGAGGCTTAGGTGTAGGGGCTAGACAGCCCTAAAGGATGGGTGAAGCTTCTACGAATCAAGGGACTATTTCATAAATTATAATTAATTACCTGCCTCGGTGGTGTAGTTTTCAAAACGCTCGCCTGGTAAACAGGAGGGCGTGGGTTCAATCCCAGCCGAGGTATGGAATTTTATTCTCAATATAATTTGAGAATTTGACCACAATAATAGTAGTAGCCTACTGCTGGAGTAAAGGGACTTATCAGTCCTATGCGAGCAGTATAAATAAGCACTACATATTATATTACATATTATAGTAGACCTAGAATTGACTAAAATTTAAGTAATACAACGAAAATCCTTTGCAATTTTAAATTTTCTGTGTAAAATATTCTATCTCATCCATAATCAGTTTGCATTTCCTCTTTTGGTATCGCTTACCATAATACATAGATATTATGGGTACGAAATAAGTCATTTCCTTCAGAGGAAAACTACTCTCACTGTAAATTTAGATGTCTTTATAGATACACAAAAAAGCTAATCGAAAAAATGGACGCAAATTAATGAAAAAGTACGCTTTTTCCTGAAGATTCACTTAGGTAAATCATAGACATCAAAACAATCTTCCGTGATGGGAATCTTCAACTGGAGTAACGAAAGCGCACTCTAAATCCTAGAAGAGCTAAAGCGGATGTCTAGTGTCTGTGTCTACTACGTCATAAAGACTATACAGAAATTCATTTTAAATGATTTATAACTAAACAACAAATGAAAAAGGGGAAACATGTAACCAAAATTCATTAAGAAAAAACACTCAGTCTTATATTTTCGTTCTGTGAAAAGTTTAAAATCAGTTCTTCATTTTGCTTAGATGTATCTTCGGTATAAAGTATAAACCATAATCAGTTTACGTTCTTTAAGTATGTATTTGCAAACAACGTGTCTCTTACGAGTTACCCTTCAATCCATTTTATCTTTTCACAAAACAAAAAGAATCATAATAATAATTCTAATTATATTTAATAACTACTTGACATATTTAATAACTACTTGACATTTACACTTTTTTGACAAGAGCCTTATTTACAGTTTAATTTACATGATAATAAAAATTAACAAATATTATTATTATTTTTTTTTTATTTTTTAATATTTTTTAAAAAATAACAAATAGGTAGTTATTTACAGTAAGATTCCCCTTATTTGAAAAGATGTGGACTTGTTGAGCTTTTCTATCGGTGAAAGTTGATTTCGCTTTAAATATTGTGTAATTTGGAGTAATCTGAATTTTATTGAGAACAGAAATGAATTAAAGAAGCACCTTTTACCAGTGTATTTCTATGGCATTTAACGAAGGAATTGAGGTTATCGAGCTCAAAGAAGCTCCGATATTAAATAATTTTGTTGCGTTTGAACAAATATTTTCAATCACGGATAAGTTAGTAGTAATGAGTTATGGTTATGGCTATGGAAAATCAACAGTTCTAAAATAAGAATAAATAAAATCTTTTTTGTTCGTATTTTTTTCCTAATATTTGAGATCACAAATTTTGAAACAACTAAAACAAGAAGAATAGCGTGTAACCTGTCAAAATCTCAGAACAACATGTAGTGTTCTCGCGTTGACTGAGCACCCAAATGGGATGTATTTCATGTATTGTGTCTTTTCTCGCCCATCTGAGGAAAGGAATACCATGGTATAGGCAACATGGGCATGCTACGGCACAGACAACCGAGATTTGGTATCGGGTCTCTTTCGGTAGTTTTCAATGTGGGATGGGCAATAATATGGGCATGTTACGGCACAGACATTTGAGATTTGGTGTGGATTTCAATTTACAGCTGCAGAAATAACGTTGTACAGGGAAAATATCGTGTTGATAACCTGAAACAGAGATAGAAATTAACCCGTAAGTAAATAGATATTAAAATAATAGAAAGTAAAAAAAAATCTGCCGCGGGCGGGAATTGAACCCTCCATCTAGCGCTTATAAGGCATCAGACGCGCTAACTAGGCTGGCCAGGATAGTAGAAAGCCAGCCTTTACGAGAACGAACCGAGGATAAAATCCGCCCCCCCGGGGGGAATCGAACCTTTACCTGTACAAGCAAGGGCAGGCCAATGTCTTTGATGCGATGCGGGCTGATGGTGATTTTCTTCTTGGACATTTCGTTCATCAAGAGAAGGCACTTTTTGAACTGTCGATCCTGGTCGTACCACGGTACGAAATAGATGGCGCTGCTCAGTCGATCACCCTGGAAAATAAAAGAGTAAAATTAGTCAAGTGCTTTAAAATTTGGAAAAGCCAGCCTAGGTTCCTTGGGAGTGTGGCGCGTCTGCGTTGTAAGCGCTGGGTTGCGGATTCCCGCGAGGGGTCTATTTCTGTTTTTACTTTCCTTATCCTATAGGAAGGAAAGTAATGGAATCGGGTCAAATTTTCGATGGTCAGTTTTTAGTGCCAAAACACGTTTTGAGGTCCCTAGAGCCTAAATCCAAAGTTTGTGTGTCTGTCTGTAAACAAAATATCTCGAGAACGGTAAGAGCTAGAGACTTGAAATTTGGTATGTTTCCGTGTGTGTGTCTGTCTGTCCTTCTGTCTGTCTGTAAACAAAATATCTCGAGAACAGTAAGAGCTAGAGACTTGAAATTTTGTTATTTTTAGTGCCAAAACACGTTTTGAGGTCCCTAGAGCCTAAATCCAAAGTTTCAGCCATTGGTCCGTGTGTGTGTCTGTCTGTAAAAAAAATATCTCGAGAACGGTAAGAGGTAGAGACTTGAAATTTGGTATGTAGCTGTCAAGTGTGACAAGGATGCGACACGAAACTTTTGGTTAAAGTCGGTGCAGCGGTTGGCGGCATTTTGCAGCTTTTTGGCGGTTTTTGGTGTAATTTAACAATATCTCGGGAACGGTATGAACTAGAGACTTGAAATTTGGTATGTAGTTCACAAATGTGACAAGGATGTTACACAAAACGTTTGGTTAAGATAGGTGAAATGAAATGAAATATCTGGATTGCTACTTTTTCTGTGATAGTCCGAATATTGCTTCCTTTCCTATGACAGCCCGAAAATTATACAAAGTATGCAATGTGCTAAACACTCGTTCGGTGAAGAGAACAGTTCTCTACTCTTGCTTCAACTAATGTCATTGTCAACTGACCGATTTCATTTCATACGAGTATGACCACCCTGTATCAGAGCAGTATGTTTAAATAAATTTTGATTGTTCCTCTCGGGGGTTGAGTTTTATATGTTGTACTTACTTCGGTCCGTAGTTTTTCCCCGTAGAGGCAATGCAAGAATGTGAGAATGAGAGATGTGATGATCATGAAGATTATCTTCAGCTTAGCCACGAAAGTCTGTAAACACAATTAGAAAGGTTAAAAAAAGGCGTTATTACTTACTACCACCAGTCAGCTCCCGTGGCGTAGTGGTCACTGCGCTCGCCTTGCACGCGGGAGACCCGGGTTCGATTCCCGGCAGAGTCAAGAAATTTGTATCATGCAAATGATTGATTCCGTGACTGGCTGTTGCGGGGCCCACTCAGCCTCTTGAGGAAAATGAGTAGCTATGGCGTGCATTGAGGAAGATGACATTAATTGTTTTCCTATAAATTTCGTATAATACCTATTCCACATAATGGAAGAAAAACTTAATTAGGATAGCTGCAGCAGTTTTTCCCCCCTCATTGCATCCGGTGGTGGCAGTAAATGTAATGTTAATACAGTTTGTGTTATTATGTCACAACTTTGTTGCTCACTGCAGCATTGTAGGATTTTTCGGGAAAAGGTGAGTTGGTTCCCAAAAAAAAGGTCCATTTTTGTCACGTATGAATTGGTTCCCCTTCAAAAATTTCATGTACGAATTTGCATAGCGACCGGTACCAGCATGGTAAGTGAACATTGGATTTTAGGATTATTGGGAAAAATCCTACAATGCTGCAGTGAGCACTAAAATTGTGACATAATAACACAAACTGCATTTACATTACATTTACTGCCACCACCGGATGCAATGAGGGGGAAAAACTGCTGCAGCTATCCTAATTAGGTTTTTCTTCCATCATGTGGAATAGGTATTATACGAAATTTATAGGAAAACAATTAATGTCATCTTCCTCGATGCATGCCTTTTTTTTTAACCTTTCTAATTGTGTTTACAGACTTTCGTGGCTAAGCTGAAGATAATCTTCATGATCATCACATCTCTCATTCTGACAAACCTTTCTAATTGTGTTTACAGACTTTCGTGGCTAAGCTGAAGATAATCTTCATGATCATCACATCTCTCATTCTGACATTCTTGCATTGCCTCTACGGGGAAAAACTACGGACCGAAGTAATAATAATAGTGCTTATTTATACTGAAAAGTCCCTTTACTCCAGCAGTAGGCTGCTACTATTATTGTGGTCAAATTCTCAAATTATATTGAGGATAAAATTCCCTACCTCGGCTGGGATTGAACCCATGCCCTCCTGTGTACCAGGCGAGCGCCTTGACCACTACACCACCGAGGTAGGAATAAGTACAACATATAAAACTCAACCCCAGAGAGGAACAATCAAAATTTATTTAAACATACTGCTCTGATACAGAGTGGTCATACTCGTATGAAATGAAATCGGTCAGTTGACAATGACATTAGTTGAAGCAAGAGTAGAGAACTGTTCTCTTCACCGAACGAGTGTTTAGCACATTGCATACTTTGTATAATTTTCGGGCTGTCATAGGAAAGGAAGCAATATTCGGACTATCACAGAAAAAGTAGCAATCCAGATATTTCATTTCATTTCACCTATCTTAACCAAACGTTCACGTCGGGGTCACCAATTTAGCCAACACCTGAGAACAGCCTAAGACGCGTTTCGTTCTTATTTGAACTCATCAGTTAGACATAGCTCTCAGGTATTTTTATTTACGACCTAAGTCAAGTTGACTTACACTCTCACTTTGGATGGCCAGCGAGTACCCGAGTAGACAAAGATAACACTCGTTGATCAGGGTGAACACTAGGATGGGTGACCCAAAGATCTCTTCAATTCGGTTTTTGAATCTGGAACAATGAGAAAGAAAAGAAGAGCACTAAAGTTATAGAATGGAATATACGTACTTCACATATACTGCTTGGATGAGACTGAAAAGTCCCTTTACCCCCGCAGTCCAAAGAAAGTCTCATATATTTGATAGGTAATAAGGAGGATAGGTTATAGTCCAGGAAACAAAGACTTTTTTCTGGACATAAATTGGTAGAGCTAGAGGAAACTGTTAGTCGGAGGTTCAAGGAAATCGCTTTCGAACGAGTCGCGAATTAATGGCGTTTTAGATCTGGACATAAATAACGTAGTCTGTTTTTTTTTTTTTTGTCCAAAAGGTAGGGGATAGTGTCCTGAATGAGGAGTCAAAAGTCCCAAAAGATACTGCTGGATTTCTCCTATCCTGTCTACCTGTCTTCCTTCCCTCTTAGCTTTCGGGACGATAAGACCTGAGCACTTAGAGTTCCCTCTATCAAACCTCTCGAAAAAAGTAAAGCCCCTAACAGCCCTGTTTAGCCTGGATAGGATACAAATCAAATGGAACTTAATAGGCCGACAACAACAACAACTTAACTGGCCGTTAGCCTGTTAAGTTCCTTTTCTTCAATTGTGATTTTTTTTTTTTTTTTCTCCGCGGCCCCTTTACTATATTTTATGTGATCTTCCCGGGGGTCGCAAAGTCCTTCACGACCCCCTCGGGGCCGCGGACCCCAGTTTGGGAATCACTGACTTACACGATTATTTTACCATGGTGAGCCACGGCCTCGTGCAGACGGCCCAGGATTTCCCGTCGAGTCCAAGCCTCGTCCACACTGACTGGCGTCACATTTATTACTATCTCATCACCGTGTTTCAAATCAGATCTGAAATTCATTTTTAAAGCTGTGTCCACACATAGTAGATCGGGTGAATAGGTGCATCTATCGTGTACGGTTTCAGTGGATCGATCGACGGCGTCGACCATGTGTGGACACAGCCTAATAACAGGAACCGTTTAGATGACAATAAAAGGATTTGCACTTTGAATTATTTTCTGGTGTTCTCATGTTGGATCTATGGATCATAAATAGGAAGTTTGTGTCTTTTCTCGCCCATCTGATGAGGGACATACTATGGGATGGACAATTGGACATGCTACTACATCTAATGTAGCCGTTGTTTTCTTGGTTCGAAACAATAATAATAGTGCTTATTTATACTGCTCGCATAAGACTGAAAAGTCCCTTTACTCCAGCAGTAGGCTACTACTATTATTGTGGTCAAATTCTCAAATTATATTGAGGATAAAATTCCATACCTCGGCTGGGATTGAACCCACGCCCTCCTGTTTACCAGGCGAGCGCCTTGACCACTACACCACCAATGTACCCACACTTTGCAAGTGAATAACTGTGCCAATAAGCCCTTGAGTAGAATAACTGTGCCAATAAATATATAAACGGCGCACCTGTGAAATGCTCTTCTCTCATTATTTTCACCTAAATTCTCTCTAGGGATGAGCTTTAATTTTTTTAAATCCTCATTTCTACTTAAATTACTCCTTTTTTTCCTATAATGCGCTTTAACTCTGGAACACCAGGTCGTTCGCGCCGTAAATGACTCCTTACAGAAAAAGTAAGTAAAAAGTAATCAAGTAATAATTTCTGACCTGGCCAGAAGCAGTGCCGGAGGGCAACACAGTCCCTGTAACTTATACTGCAGGATTTGCATCTGAGAGATGAGCTCGTTGATAGCACTCACGAAGATGTACATGAGTAGCGACTGAGTAGCGATGATTTGAATAAGGAACGTCAGCTAGAAGAAGAGAAATAGAATGGAATGTATCTTGTTCTCCCTGGCTGGGACACTTTAAACAGGGTTTAGACCAGCTTAGTCTCTGACTGGGGCACTTTAAACAGGGTTTAGACCAGCTTAGTCTCTGGCTGGGGGACTTTAAACAGGGTTTAGACCAGCTTAGTCTCTGGCTGGGGCACTTTAAACAGGGTTTAGACCAGCTTAGTCTCTGGCTGGGGCACTTTAAACAGGGTTTAGACCAGCTTAGTCTCTGGCTGGGGGACTTTAAACAGGTAGGATACCAGGGGAGAATAACCAGCCTGATGTTTCCCTTGCTAAAGAAATATCAAAAGTTGAGTGCGCCAGCCTAGTTAGCATAGTTGGTAGTGCGTCTGCCTTTTAAGCGCTAGGCCGCGGGTTCAATTCCCGCCCGGGGCGGATTTTATCCTGATGGGATAATGTTCGTTCTCGGAACGCCTGTCTTTCTCCTATCCTGTCTTCCTTCTTTCTTAGATTTCGGGATGATAAGACCATAGCAGTTACAGTTCCCTCTGTCAAACCTCTTAAAAAAAAAGGTTGAGTGCGAAGTGCATCCACTCGTAAATTTTTTTGTAGCCAAAACCAATTGTCAGCTCAAAGCAACTACCCTACCTAGAGCTGATTGAGAGGTTGACGAAAAACGCCGACCCCGTCTCAACACAGAATATGGGAAAAGGCGAGGAAGAAGAAGAACCAGTGGTTGTTTCCGGGCGCTGACAATTTTCGTCCTCAATTTAGACTGTTACCCATAATGTTAAATCTTATCTGAGAAGCAATCTATGCTTCTCAGATAAGATTTAAGCTTAGGATAAGGATTCCAATATTGTAATAAAAAAAAACCTAAATAAATGAATGAAAATTGAAAGAAAAAGACAATATAAATACCTGTATCATATAAACGATTCCGAACACAGTGCTGGTCGGGCAATGGGCGTACGCAAAACTTGGGAACATAAGGCGACTTGCTTCCATCGAATAGAACTTAGAATTGAGCACCAGGATTGAACACGTGACCGTCACGAACACCGTGAAGTTACGCACCACACGCGTCGTCTGACGCTTGAAATAGGCGCCAATTCGGGCTTCGGCCGAACTCGCCAACTTTCGGGCTTTAGCGCGGGCTTCGTAAAAGTTCGCGAACTTTCGGGTTCCGATTGAAGCCTCGGTACGTCTTCGTGATCCGAGCCGAGAAGTCTTCGCAAGGTTTCGGTCTTCTTCGTGAGAGCTCGCGCTGTTTCGAGCTTCGAGACGAGCTTCATTCGTGCGCTTTCGGGTCTCGAGATGAGCTTCGTGAGATTTCGCGAAAACTCGGTTCGACTCGGCAATGTCCGTGTAGAGGCGAAAGATCTTGGGTTTCTTTAGGAGCATTGTGCCACACATGGCTACCTGTGAGGGAGTAAATTACGGGAGCTTTGTAGTGATTTGGATTTTTCAAATTTATCAAAATGCTATTTTGCCGAAACGAATCGCCCAACCATGAACCATTTCACGATTTTTCAAGAGAGGAAAAAGGATGTAAAAATTGTGACCTCTCTCCCTAATTCTAAGGTAAGCACAGGCAAAAATACAAACAGAAATTCAATTTCTTACCTGTCAAAATCGCCCAACCATGAACCATTTCACGATTTTTCAAGAGAGGAAAAAGGATGTAAAAATTGTGACCTCTCTCCTTAATTCTAAGGTAAGCACAGGCAAAAATACAAACAGAAATTCAATTTCTTACCTGTAATGAAGATCGCACGAGGAAATACAGGGTGTAGATGGTGTATTTGGCGGTTTTCGCGTGGTACCTCAAGATGAGAATGTAGTCGAGAATGTGAGCCACCCCGAATAGGAGGAAAACGATGAACATTCCGCTGTATCCGACACTGATTGCGTTTCCCTTCATATTTGCCCCTCAATTACTGAAATCAGAGAGAAATGACCTAAAGCCACAACCCCGACCCAAACTTGTGGCGTTCCTGAAGTATGAATTGCTTTTTTTGAAGGATTAGTGCCCTTCTAAAAAAAAAGCTTTGTATCTAAATGATTTTGCAAAAAGATTTTTGCCTTTTTTCGACCTACTGTCCTTAGTGTTAAAGCGTCTAAAAGGAAAAAAAGTGTATTGAGATGATGCTTCTTCTCTTTTTTTTTTTTTTTTTTTTTTTTTTTTTTTTTTTTTTTTCGAACCCGCTGCCTAGCGCTTACAAGGCAGACGCACTACCAACTAAGCTAACTAGGCTGGCAAACTGATGGCCGCCACTCAATCCGTCTGGCAGACCGAGGTCTGGAGCATTTTCCGCCCCGTATGTTCCGACATCGACAGATCTCATCTCCGATAAGTATGCAAGTTCTAGTATCCAAGCAATCGTACAGATGCATTAATGCATAATATATTACATATCATGAGCGTAATTGTTTGGACCTTGTACAGAATTATATATGCCAGCTCCAGTCACCAGATTCCACTTTAACTATCACATGGAGATGGTATCTCAACCATGATGGTCATCATTTTAATAATAAACTGAATATTGGAAGAAAAGTAGGTAGGTACATAGGTACTGATTTTCTTTAACCACGATCGAATAAACTACGGGCTAAAAAATTCCAGGAGGGCGGACACAGCTTGTTGTCTAGAAACTCACCTCATTCGAATGATCGAGTGGTTCGTTCTCCCCCATCTCCCAAGGAGACTCCGCCACTGGTTGAGGACCTGACTATTTAGCTCCATATAAGGGATGTTTGCCAGCCTTGACTTCTATTCGCACGATCACACGAACTAGTCAGGCGCCGAGTTGCTATGACAACCCAGTAGGTTAGTGAGATGACTAAGGTCAGGTCATCATTAGGCCGGGTATGTCCCAGGATCTTAAGGTCACTCAAGCCGGGTATGCCTCAGGATCCTAAGGTCACTCAAGCCGGGTATGGTTCAGGAGACCAGGACCCTAAGGTCACTGGTATGTCCCCATCCCCAGGATCATTAGTCATTAGGTCACTCAAGTATGCTCACCTAGGAATTTGTAGAGGTTAAGTGAGTTATAAAAGAACTACTCTTTTCCGTGGACTAGGTACTTAGTCAATGAGTCAAGATCCTAAAACATGTATCCCACTCTTTAACTCCCTATAGGTATAGGTAGGCTTGCCAAATATCCAAAATGTCGATTCGGGACGCGAATCCGTGAACATAATTGCCAAATCCGCGAACATAATCGTAAAATCCGCGAACAAAATCGCGAAATCCGCGAACATAATCGCGAAATCCGCGAACATAATCGCGAAATCCGCGAACATAATCGCGAAATCCGCGAACATAATCGCGAAATCCGCGAACATAATCGCCAAATCCGCGAGCATAATCGCGAAATCACATAGGTACGATATGTATATAGGTACGATAGGTGATAGGTAACATACCTATTATTAAAAACAGATAAGCAAAATACAGTCGAACCTGGATAAACGAGAATTCAAGGGACCAGCTCATTTTTTCGTTTAAGGCTGTTTAATACAACATTTTCTCGTTTATAAAGGTTTAGCAAAGAAGTGGAAGAGCAAACTGATGAAAGCATGACACATTTAAACAAGTTAAGAACAAATTCTGATTTATAGAGGTAGGTACCTAATTTTAAAGTTAAAAAACGCGTCCCGAATTTTTTCTGGGACAGAAACGGAAATTCGGGACAAAACGCCCCAAAATGAAAAACTGAACGGGACGCCGGGACACCCCCTGAAATTCGGGACTGTCCCGGCCAATTCGGGACGTTTGGCAAGCCTAGGTATAGGGAGCTGGGATCTGACTTACTAACTGAGTAGTTCACCGAAAAGAGTAGTTCTTTTAACTCACTCACTCTTAATAGGTACATCTCTACTCTGACCTGACCTTCCCCTTGACTCTCCGGAGTTCCCCGGCCCTGAGGCCCATATTCCAATGAAGAGAAGAAGTGTTTTCAAACACATTTTACGATTACTCATTTTTATATTGCGAGCATCTTGTTGCTAGCTTTACACTGTAGGAATAGGAATCTTGTTGTATATTGTACACCGAGTGTTTTTTGTATAGAATTATAGATGTTATCACCCACAATAAGAACGCTAAATCGCTAATGTAACAGTGGTTTCTTTATTTGGAAAATATTGGTATTTCTTGTATCCATATTTTACATTATTACAGTGTTTTTCCTTGGAAATTATTGGTACATACATGGTGACTAATATTGGAATTTTGTAACAAAATTTTAGCAAATTTTAGTGTTTTATTTTTTGTAACCATATTGTATTTTGTAACAGTGCTCAAGTGTTGTAGGAAATAAAAGTTGGGTGGAAGAGGTCTTTTTAACAGGTCTTTTCAACAGGTTTTAAAGGTCTTTTTAACAGGTTACTCTTGATTTTGTTTACATTTCTTCGTCTTGGTGGACAACAGCTGTGGAATTGCTTTGTCCTTCGGCATTTCTTTTGTGCCCTCGCAGCCTTTACACCTCGTCTGTGGAGAACTGAAACTCCAATACCAAACTGACTTTTTTTTAAAGAGGTTTGACAGAGGGAACTGTAACTGCTATGGTCTTATCGTCCCGAAATCGAAGAGAGAAGGAAGACAAGATGGTATATCAATCTGAAGCCACTAACTACTGTTGTCCCCAGACCCAATAGTGAATGGTCAGAGGAGAGAAAGGCTGACCATTCATCCAGAATGAAGATCTACTGGATGAAGAGAAAACATGATAAGAAGTAAGAACTACGTGGTCCTCTGTAGGCCGAAATGAAAAAAAAGGTATATCAATCTTTTATTAGACAAACTGCTCAACTATTGAGTTGCCAATTGACACAGTATACTGAGTCAGACACAAATGTTATGAATTACAAAGAATTAATTTGGCGATGGGATTAGTACGCAAAGTAAGGAGAAAGATTAAAAGACATCAAGTGATTTAAGGGGAGGGAGAGAGAAATGAGTAAACTCGTGTGGTCCGCGTCGTAACCTATCCATCCCGTAGTATGCCCCTCATCAGATGGGCGATAAGAGACACAATACTTCCCATGTAGGTGGTGGTCAAAACGAGAACACCAGAAACTAACCCGTTGCATTGAAGCACGAGAGCATATATTTTCTGGGACCTCTGGGAGTCGAATTCGAGACCATCTGTATCCGCGAACATAATCGCGAAATCCGCGAACAAAATCGCCAAATCCGCGAACATAATCGCGAAATCAAATGAAAAAGTACCTATATCAATCTTTTATTAGACAAACTGCTCAACTATTGAGTTGCCAATTGACACAGTATACTGAGTCAGACACAAATGTTATGAATTACAAAGAATTAATTTGGCGATGGGATTAGTACGCAAAGTAAGGAGAAAGATTAAAAGACATCAAGTGATTTAAGGGGAGGGAGAGAGAAATGAGTAAACTCGTGTGGTCCGCGTCGTAACCTATCCCCTAGCCCAATATTGAGGGCATTTTGTTTGGTCCGTCGGAAACTGGATAGTCTTATGGCCGCTGGCTGAGGATGAGGAAAATGTCTTCTTCGTCTTTTTCTTCGCCTTTTCCCGTGTACAGACGGGGTCGGCGTTTTTCGTCAGCCTCTCAATCAGTCCTAACTAGGGTGATTGCTTTGGGCTGACATTTGGTTTTGACTACAAATTTTACGTCGGTGGATGAGGAAAGTGTCTATGGGTTTGGCTGAGGAAAGTGTCTATAAATCTTAAAAAAAAGTGAGGAAGCTGTGAGCAACACTTCTTGGCAGAGTATTCACTTTCCCTTTTCGTCAAATGTTTGGCAGAATTGACACCTTGGTTTACGTCGGTGGATGAGGTTACGATGAGGAAAGTGTCTATGGGTTTGGCTGAGGAAAGTGTATATAAATCTTAAAAAAAGTGAGGAAGCTGTGAGCAACACTTCTTGGCAGAGTATTCACTTTCCCTTTTCGTCAAATGTTTGGCAGAATTGACACCTTGTTAAATTCTGGCGCCCATCAGGCGACATTGTTTGTATTGGATACGAATTTCATAACAAAATGACATCGACAGACAATTTTAGATCTTAGAAGCTTCCAGAAACAGTCTAGTTAGCCAAGGCCCGGGATACAGGAACCTGCGTGTCAGCCTAAAAGCCCACTCCGAGGCTTAGATGTAGGGGCAAACAGCCCTAAAGAATGGGTTAAGCTCCTACGAATATATTTTGGAGGGTAGTGCGACTAGTGCGTCTGCCTTGTAAGCGCAAAGTCGCCCGGTGCGATTCCCGTCCGGGGCGGATTTTATTCTAAACAAAGAAGGTTCGTTTTCGGAACGGCTGACTTTCTCCTATCCGGTCCCCCCGTCTCTCTTCGATTTAGGGACGATAAGACCTTAGCAGTAAACTGTATCAGCAAACCTCTTGGGGAAAAAAAACATCATCAACAACAACAACAACAACAACAACAACAACAAAGGTCTCTTATCAGAAGAGTGAAAAGAAATGCAAGATGAGATACCTAGGTTAAAAAAAAGCGATTAGGCATGATGCTTCCTTTCAATCCGATGACAAGCTCAGAAGCAAGAATGTAAATCGTTTCGAAATCTGTTCAAAATATTACCGCCCTGCCCCCGCTCACACAACGCGCTATCTTTCAGAAGAGTGAAAAGAAATGCAAGATGAGATACCTATAGGTTAAAAAAAAGGCGATTAGGCATGATGCTTCCTTTCAATCCGACGACAAGCTCAGAAGCAAGAATGTAAATCGTTTCGAAATCTGTTCAAAATATTACCGCCCTGCCCCCGCTCACACAACGCGCTATCTTTTGTTTACATTTTGACGACGATTCCAAGTCTAATGTGTGTAAAATTAGCCAGAAACCACACCAGCAGCATTGCCATGGCGGCAGATTTCATTCATATTTCATCTATTAGGAACACAGCGCTGCTAAACAGCCAGTGATAAACACATGCCCCCTGCATCAGGGGCGATTTAGAGATCCCTTTTTTGTACGGAAGGTTATTCTTTTATATGGATGGTTCTTGGATTGGTGCTGAAAAGAGGGAAACCGACTTTTAGGAGTTTATGAATTTGTGAATCTCAGAAGGTACTCTACAGAACGTCCGATCGTTCTATAGTCCGATGGCACAGTTATAGGTCATACTAAAAAGGACTTTAGCGCTTCGCACCGCCTACAGATAAACTAACTGCCTAGATATTATGAAAGAGCCTCTCAGACTTACTCTACAGAACGTCCAATAGTCCGATGGCACAGTTATAGGCTTATAGGTCATACTAAAAAGGACTTTAGCGCTTCGCACCGCCTACAGATAAACTAACTGCCTAGATATTATGAAAGAGCCTCTCAGACAATGTAAAAAGCTTCCATGAAGAAGAGAATACCAATGGTATTTAGATCTCATCTCTGATAAGTATGCAAGTTCTAGTATCCAAGCAATCGTACAGATGCATTAATGCATAATATATTACATATCATGAGCGTAATTGTTTGGACCTTGTACAGAATTATATATGCCAGCTCCAGTCACCAGATTCCACTTTAACTATCACATGGAGATGGTATCTCAACCATGATGGTCATCATTAGGCCGGGTATGTCCCAGGATCCTAAGGTCACTCAAGCCGGGTATGTCTCAGGATCCTAAGGTCACTCAAGCCGGGTATGCCTCAGGATCCTAAGGTCACTCATTCCAATGAGCGACGGGCCTAATGGCTAAACCAAGTTTTCTGTTTATCTGAACAAACCATGTTTGTTTGAAGACTGAAGTTGAACGTCACTGTACAATAACTGATCCTAAGGTCTTTAGTTACATGGGTTTTACACACCATTCGATGACAAGCAACCCGCCTCCTAATATTAACCTCCCCCGCCTGAGTAGGGCCGGGAAAAGCCAACCAGCACGCAATTCCCCAGATGGTCACCCATCCAGATAGTCTAGTTAGCTTGGAGGTTAGCTCGTCTTCCTTGTGAGTGCTGGGTTCTCGCCGGCCGGGGCCGGATTTTATCCTAAGCAGATAAGGTTCGTTCTCGGAACGAATCGGTTTCTTCTATCCTCTCTTCCTTCTCTCCTCGCTTTCGGGAGTTTCCTCTATCAAACCTCAAAAAAGTTACTTTTTAGTCCGTCCTTCCAGGTTCTCGCCGGCCGGGGCCGGATTTTATCATAAGCAGATAAGGTTCGTTCTCAGAACGAATCGCTTTCTTCTATCCTCTCTTCCTTCTCTCCTCGCTTTCGGGAGTTTCCTCTATCAAACCTCAAAAAAGTTACTTTTTAGTCCGTCCTTCCTTTATTAAATTACAATAGTAATAATAAAAGGTATAGGGACGGACTATTGTATTCCCTTCGGTGTCTGTCTGTGTGTCCGTCTGTCTGTCCCCATAGAAGGACTTATCCAAACCTGGTCGACCTATATATCAAACTAAAGGTCTTTTTATCAGGAACACGAAAGTGGTGGTGCAAATTTTATCCTTCCTTTGTTAAATTACAATAGTAATAATAAAAGGTATAGGGACGGACTATTGTATTCCCTTCGGTGTCTGTCTGTCTGTGTGTCCGTCTGTCTGTCCCCATAGATCATAGAAGGACTTATCCAAACCTGGTCGACCTATATATCAAACTAAAGGTCTTTTTATCAGGAACACGAAAGTGGTGGTGCAAATTTTGTCCAGAAAACAAAAAGCCAAAAAACCAGAAAAAATGGTTTTTGGGGTATTTTTTTCACATTTTCTCACACAATTGAGCTCTGATCTTGAAATTCGTCGCGACGACCTATGAACTCAAAGCGAGAAAGTTTTAGATAACACATCAGTCGTTAGTTTAAGACCGATTTTAGCGTCATCTATGTTAAGCTACGCCGAGCAAGGCCAATAAATGGATGGGTGACTTAAACATTACATTGGTAGTTTTTAGGAAACATTAAAAGGAATAAAGGAAGAACGGGCTCTAGTCTTGATTTTAAATCGTTACATGAAAGTATGTAGGTACATGTATTATGTAGTAATATAGGGAGCGCACAGCGAGACCGTAAACAAGGGAGCGCGACCCTATGCTCAACACCGCGCAGCCCCGGAAGTGCGCAGCGCGACCGCATATACAACCGCGCGAAGCCCCAGGAACGCGAAAAGCGACCATATGCAAAACCCCACGAAGCCCCGGGAGCGCGCAGCGCGACCGTATACGCAACCTCCTGAGCACGCAGTGCGAGTAATAATAATAATAATAAACTGAATATTGGAATAAAAAGTAGGTAGGTATAGGTACATAGGTACTGATTTTCTTTAACCACGATCGAATAAACTACGGGCTAAAAAATTCCAGGAGGGCGGACACAGCTTGTTATCTAGAAACTCACCTCATTCGAATGATCGAGTGGTTCGTTCTCCCCCATCTCCCAAGGAGACTCCGCCACTGGTTGAGGACCTGACTATTTAGCTCCATATAAGGGATGTTTGCCAGCCTTGACTTCTATTCGCACGATCACACGAACTAGTCAGGCGCCGAGTTGCTATGACAACCCAGTAGGTTAGTGAGATGACTAAGGTAAACAACGTGACCCTGGTCTGGTGATTAAGAGAAGCTTTACCAACTTGAACCGTGGTATTGGGGAGATATCTTTATACTAACATATTTATCATGCCATTGGGGAGATAGCTTTACCAACTTAAACCGTGGTATTGGGGAGATATCTTTACTAACATATTTATCATGCCATTGGGGAGAATTAATAATATTATATAGGTATATCAATCTGAAGCCACTAACTACTGTTGTCCCCAGACCCAATAGTAAATGGTAAGAGGAGAGAAAGGCTGACTATTCATCCAGAATGAAGATCTACTGGATGAAGAGAAAACATGATAAGAAGTAAGAACTACGTGGTCCTCTGTAGGCCGAAATGAAAAAAAAGGTATATCAATCTTTTATTAGACAAACTGCTCAACTATTGAGTTGCCAATTGACACAGTATACTGAGTCAGACCCAAATGTTATGAATTACAAAGAATTAATTTGGCGATGGGATTAGTACACAAACTAAGGAGAAAGATTAAAAGACATCAAGTGATTTAAGGGGAGGGAGAGAGAAATGAGTAAACTCGTGTGGTCCGCGTCGTAACCTATCCATCCCGTAGTATGTCCCTCATCAGATGGGCGATAAGAGACACAATACTTCCCATTTAGATGGTGGGTCAACACGAGAACACCAGAAACTAACCCGTTGCATTGAAATATGAGAGCATATATTTTCTGGGACCTCTGGGAGTCGAATTCGAGACCCTCTGCCTACAAGCCCGCGCGTTAGGCCGACCGTACCCCTGTGCTAATTCCATGTACGTTACGTTTTGCCTGCGAAGGTAAACCTTACCGGTAAACCGTCACGTCCGAGCGTCCGACCATAGAAATGATAGAAAGTAAAAAACCACCTACGCCGACCGCGCCGCGTCCACCCCAAAGGGTTAACACGCGTAACACCCAGCACCCCAGATTTGACCCAATGTCACAAGATTAAAAGACATCAAGTGATTTAAGGGGAGGGAGGGAGAGAGAAATGAGTAAACTCGTGTGGTCCGCGTCGTAACCTATCCATCCCGTAGTATGTCCGTCATCAGATAGGCGATAAGAGACACAATACTTCCCATTTAGATGGTGGGTCAACACGAGAACACCAGAAACTAACCCGTTGCATTGAAGCACGAGAGCATATATTTTCTGGGACCTCTGGGAGTCGAATTCGAGACCCTCGGCCTGCAAGCCCGCGCGTTAGGCCGACCGTACCCCTGTGCTAATTCCCATGTACGTTACGTTTTGCCTGCGAAGGTAAACCGTCACGTCCGACCATAGAAGTGATAGAAAGTAAAAAACCACCTACGCCGACCGCGCCGCGTCCACCCCAAAGGGTTAACACGCGTAACACCCAGCACCCCAGATTTAACCCAATGTCACCCAGAGCTGCGTGATTAATTCTATTTCTTTATTTTTCCACTCAAAAAAATTAACAATAATATTATTTATATTTCGGGCCAGTGGGATAATGTTGTAGGTGTCACCACAGAGTGTCCCTAAAAATAGACAAAATCTGTCACAAATCCCCGGAGATTTCGGAAATTGGATTTGTTGAAGATTTTGATAGAGGTGTGTTACATGATAGGTATAGGGCTGCGTAAATGTGCGTCTACATGGCTGTCTGGAACCCATATGAAATGGGTCGAATCAATGGGCTTTGGTAGAATAAAGAAATAAAAGCTTATGCTTATACACTGAGAAAAAAAACTAGGGTGCCGGCAGCCTGGGGGTCTGGAACCCATATGAAATGGGTCGAATCAATGGGCTTTGGTAGAATAAAGAAATAAAAGCTTATACACTGAGAAAAAAACTAGGGTGCCGGCAGCCTGGGTGTCTGGAACCCATATGAAATGGGTCGAATCAATGGGCTTTGGTAGAATAAAGTAATAAAAGCTTATACACTGAGAATAAAACTAGGGTGCCGGCAGCCTAATCGGGTGACTGGGTTCAGGCACTCTAATATTGAACTCTATATCGGGGAGCTCGCTCGACACTATAATATAGCGGGTGCCGGCAGCCTAATCGGGTGACTGGGTTCAGGCACTCTAATATTGAACTCTATATCGGGGAGCTCGCTCGACACTATAATATAGCATTTCAACAGCCAATAATAGAGTTCTTTCACTCTAAACTTGTGGCATCCTGTCACTTTTTTTTCCAGTGTATTGTGGACTCACATTTCAGATGATTTTGATTGAAATCAATGCGGTGAAGACTTAAACCTGTAGACTACATACTTTTTTAAAGGATTTTGGTAGAGGGAACTGTAACCTTATGCTAAGGTCTTATCGTCCCGAAAGCGAAGAGAGAAGTACGAGTAAGAGGGGATAGGAGAAAGATAGCCGCTTGGAGAACAACACCTATTTCAACAACACTTTGTTTAGAATTAAATCGATCTCGGATTTTTTTCCCTCGCTGTCCTGCACTGATACGGACCTTTTTCCCTGGTTTATTCATGACCTACGTGAAGTTGACTTACACTCTCACTTTGGATGGCCAGCGAGTACCCGAGTAGACAAAGATAACACTCGTTGATTAGGGTGAACACTAGGATGGGTGACCCAAAGATCTCTTCAATTCGGTTTTTGAATCTGGAACAATGAGAAGGAAAAGAAGAGCACTAAAGTTATAGAATGGAATATACGTACTTCACATATACTGCTTGGATGAGTCTGAAAAGTCCCTTTTTTTACTTTCCTTATCCTATAGGAAGGAAAGTAATGTAATCGGGTCAAAATTTCGATGGTCAGTTTTTAGTGCCAAAACGCGTTTTGAGGTCCCTAGAGCCTAAATCCAAAGTTTCAGCCATTGGTCCTATTTTTAGTGCCAAAACACGTTTTGAGGTCCCTAGAGCCTAAATCCAAAGTTTCAGCCATTGGTCCGTGTGTGTGTCTGTGTGTCTGTGTGTGTGTCTGTCTAAACAAAATATCTCGAGAACGGTAAGAGCTAGAGACTTGAAATTTGGTATGTAGCTGTCAAATGTGACAAGGATGCCTAAAGCCACAACCCCGACCCAAACTTGTGGCGTTCCTGAAGTATGAATTGCTTTTTTGAAGTGCCCTTCTAAAAAAAAACTTTGTATCTAAATGATTTTGCAAAAAGATTTTTTGCCTTTTTTCGACCTACTGTCCTTAGTGTTAAAGCGTCTAAAGGGAAAAAAAAGTGTATTGAGATGATGCTTATTCTCTCTCTCTTAAAAAAAAGGTAGTACCTATCTACCTAGACCGACTCTTACAAATGCGCGCTTTCGAATGAGGGGTTTAATTTCCTTTCTAATGCCTAATCCTAATAGGTAGGTAATAGTGAGTAATTAAAAAAGTTATAAAAAAAGTAGTAAGAAATTCCATCATGACAATTTCCAACTTGTATTCCAGAAAGTTAATTTTTTGAGCAGTTTTTACATTAGTCTCGGATTTAGGATTAGGGTAATTTTTCGCTTTGATGTGAGGCCCATCTTTTTTCTTACCGCACTGACCCATTCTGGCTTTTAATTTTTTCGTAACTATTATCGCTTAATTTACGCTTCGCCACTGATATAACTCTGTGTTTACTTTGTTTTTGTCACGACTTTTTTACTACTTTTTAAACACTTGAAAGTTTGGGGTTAATTGGTTTACGTTGTGAAATGAAAATTAGTCTTTTGAGTAGGTTTTGGCTTGTTTACTTTTCGACTTTATTACCTACTTTTTTTAAAAAAGCACTTGAAAGTTTGGGGTTAATTGGTTTACGTTGTGAAATGAAAATTAGTCTTTTGAGTAGGTTTTGGCTTGTTTACTTTTCGACTTTTGAAAGTGCACACAAATTTTTTATAGGTCTGTTATGTACTTATTAACTATAGGTAATTGATTTTAGTAGATTGGTAGTTGGGTAGATATCTCTACCTTTTAATTGAACTAAGTCTCGTCCTTTTTTTTTAAGAGGTTTGACAGAGGGAACTGTAACTGCTATGGTCTTATCGTCCCGAAATCGAAGAGAGAAGGAAGACAGGATGTTACCTACTTTTTTTTTAAAGCTCTTGAAAGTTTGGGGTTAATTGGTTTACGTTGTGAAGTGAAAATTAGTCTTTTGAGTAGGTTTTGGCTTGTTTACTTTTCGACTTTTGAAAGTGCACACAAATATTTTATAGGTCTGTTATATGTACTTATTAACTATAGGTAATTGATTTTAGTAGATTGGTAGTTGGGTAATAGATATCTCTACCTTTTAATTGAACTAAGTCTCGTCCTTAAATATCGATACGATAAATTAATATGGCTCATAAATATCGGTAACTATGGCAACCCGACACAGTCATATGCATAATTTATGGAATTATTTTCAATATCAGACCCAGTGGTGTAGGACGGAACACGGAAGAGTGGTCAGTTTAGGTAGGACGAAGGACTACAAGGTCCGCCGCGACTACGGTTCCAATGAGCGACGGGCCTAATGGCTAAACCAAGTTTTTTGTTTATCTGAACAAACCATGTTTGTTTGAAGACTGAACTTGAACGTCACTGTACAATAGTCCAATGAGTGACGGGCCTAATGGCTAAACCAAGTTTTTTGTTTATCTGAACAAACCATGTTTGTTTGAAGACTGAAGTTGAACGTCACTGTACAATAGTCCGGCTGGGGGAAACAGGGAGGATACCAGCCTGAATTTCCCTTGCTAAAGAAACAACAAAGGTTGAGTACGAAGGGCATCCATTCGTAAAATTTGTAGCCAAAACCAAATGTCAGCCCAAAGCAGTCACCCTAGTTAGGGCTGATTGAGAGGCTGACGATAAACACCGGGCCCGTCAGCCGTCAGACGGGGTAAGGCGAAGAAAAAGAAGAGAAGAAGCAGATCGATTGTGTCTAAAACTTTAGTGAAAAGAAGGTAAAAACATTCACCTGGAACTTGTTTTTTTCTTCGTCTTTATAGCTACTAAGTTACCACCAACTGATTTGATTGACTTTTTTGAAATTATTTCAGTTCTAATGATGTTCTATTTTCATCTCTTGTTTCAGACGCCCTGTTGGCAGATCTACAGAACACCATATCTCCGTCTCCAGGAGGATATAGCGTCAAATCCACCAAGGATCATCTGTACTCGAATTCCAGAGAAAATCAGGTAATTTATTCCCAGTTAGCACTAGCACTTAGCTAACTTTAGTTTGGTACACTAAGGACACAATACAATATGTTCTTTCTGGATTCCATATTTGGCACTCTAGTAACTCTAGTTTGTGCTAGGTCCGGTGCAGGCTCTCCACTCAATTGTCTTTGAAATGTACTAGAAGGTACGGACTGTAAAAGTCACTCAGAAAAAGGTCCTCTACGTGGTCCATATAGATTATAGACCCAATCTGGTCAAAGGGGCCTAAAATATAAGGTGCTGATCTATTTATTTATCAATCCTTTCTTGTCAAATTTCATCAAAAGGGGACAAACGGTTCAAGAATTATATAGATTATAGACCCAATCTGGTGAAAGGGGCCTAAAATATAAGGTGCTGATCTATTTATTTATCAATCCTTTCTTGTCAAATTTCATCAAAAGGGGACAAACGGTTCAAGAGTGTAATGGTAGAAGGAACACATTAAGTACAAAGTCATTGAGTTGAAGTTTCAAACTGACTTTCTTTGAAAAAAAAAGACTTTCTTTGTTTAACCGAATATGCCTGCTGTCAAATTACTATTATTATCCGTTGAAAAATAATCCACATGCTGATAATGTTATGGATAATTAAGTATGTACGAGTTACGAGAATACATAAGTGCCTATATCGTGGAAAATTCAAGTACAGTAGAACCTCGATTATTTTAACTTCCATTATTTCAACTCCTAAATCCATTTTTTTTCTATCTTTCAAAGGATATCCTATCTTATCGGAAGAAAAGATCATAGAAAGTGATCATTTCAACCTCGATCATTTCAACTACCCCCGGTCCCAATTAGTGCACTAGCACTTAGCTAACTTTAGTTTGGTACACTAAGGACACACATGTTCTTTCTGGATTCCATATTTGGCACTCTAGTTTGTGCTAGGTCCGGTGCAGGTTCTCCACTCAATTGTCTTTGAAATGTACTAGAAGGTACTGACTGTAAAAGTCACTCAGAAAAAGGTCCTCTACGTGGTCCATATAGATTATAGACCGAATCTGGTGAAACGGGCCTAAAATATAAGGTGCTGATCTATTTATTTATCAATCCTTTCTTGTCAAATTTCATCAAAAGGGGACAAACGGTTCAAGAGTGTAATGGTAGAAGGAACACATTAAGTACAAAGTCATTGAGTTGAAGTTCAAACTGACTTTCTTTGTTTAACCAAATATGCCTGCTGGCAAATTACTATTATTATCCGTTGAAAAATAATCCACATGCTGATAATGTTATGGATAATTAAGTATGTACGAGTTACGAGAATACATAAGTACCTATATCGTGGAAAATTCAAGTACAGTAGAACCTCGATTATTTCAACTCCTAAATCCATTGTTTTTTTCTATTTTTCAAAGGATATCCTATCTTATCAGAAGAAAAGATCATAGAAAGTGATCATTTCAACCTCGATCATGTCAACTACCCCCGGTCCCAATTAGTTGAAATAATCGAGGTTCTACTGTATTATCTGTTGAAGAATGATCCCCATGCTGAGAATGTTATTGAAAATTCAAGTATGTACCCATGTAGAGTATGTACGAGTTACGAGAATATCGTGGAAAATTCAAGAGTATAATGTACTCAGACCTTGAAATGCCTAATCCAATCTTTGAAATGAATGAGATATGTGGAGTGTGGAGAGGATTTCGCTGTACGTCTCCTCCGTCTTTGCGTAATAAAATGTGCGTTTTTATACCCCGCGACACAGTGAAATATATTTCAATAGTAAAATTTAATTTTTATTGCTATTCCCAGGTCGAAAACGAAAAATCGTGAAGTGGCGAAGAAATGTTTGTAGGAATTTAATTGTAAAGGTGTGTCCATACATAGTCGACGCCGTGGATCGACGATCGATCAACTCTGTGTGGACTCAACTTAAATGATTGAATATTTGTGGGCCGTAGGGGTCATACGAGTGTGTGGTATATTTTGGAAGTGTCAGCACGTTTGGAAGAATCGGAAGGTCCTGACGTCCTATTATATGATTTTAGAAGGTTGATTTGTGGATTGTAAGATATGTTCATGTGTCGAAATAGCTGTTGGAGCCTGCAAGACCAATGGGGAGTTCTTCTTTTATGTAAGCCCAGCCACTCATTATCAGGTGTAAGTTTGGAAGAATCGGAAGGTCCTGACGTCCTATTATGTGATTTTAGAAGGTTGATTTGTGGATTGTAAGATAGGTTCATGTGTCGAAATAGCTGTTGGAGCCTGCAAGACCAATGGGGAGTTCTTCTTTTATGTAAGCCCAGCCACTCATTATCAGGTGTACCTGTCAGGTCTACCACCTGATAGTGAATGTCCTGGCCGTCTAATAGCTGGCCTAAGACGACCAGCCACTCACGATTACATACGAGTGTGTGGTATATTTTGGAAGTGTCAGCACGTTTGGAAGAATCGGAAGGTCCTGACGTCCTATTATGTGATTTTAGAAGGTTGATTTGTGGATTGTAGGTTCATGTGTCGAAATAGCTGTTGGAGCCTGCAAGACCAATGGGGAGTTCTTTTATGTAAGGCCAGCCACTCATTATCAGGTAGACCTGACAGGCGGACCTGATCAGGTGTACCTGTCAGGTCTACCACCTGATAGTGAATGTCCTGGCCGTCTAATAGCTGGCCTAAGACGACCAGCCACTCACGACTATCAGGGTATCAGGTGCAAAAATGGACGCGGCACATCAGGGATCAGGAAGAGACCGCCTTAACATAATAATAATCAGGTGCAACAACGGAGGTCTTATCACCCTGAAATTTTCTACAAGTCCTAGTGACTACATCCGAGAGATTCCTAGCTCGTTTGTGTTTCGTTTCATTAAAGCAACAGCAATGTCAGGGGAACTACCCACAACTCTAGCAGATTTGGGTGAGCGCGGTTCTATCCAATCCGAGCCGAAGTCAGGGCTGATGACGAGAATGATAAGAGGGGGGTTTCTTTCAACTTTATGGACAGATGGACACTAACAACTTAAAAAATCGTCTTTGTCTTTGCCCGTTCTAACGGGGTAGGCGTTTGTGTGTGGCTGACATTTGGTTTTGGCGCAAATATGTATTTTACGATTGAATGCCCCCTTCTTCAAGACTCACTATTTGGCGAAGGAAAAAGCATCTACTTTAAGTCTTTCGTGAATATGTTGAAAAATAACCATGTTCATTCAAATGTGTCACAACTCAGAATTGAATCAAGGACCTTCTGACGGTGCGGTTTCACATAAAGTGTCCTCGAGGATTGTCCATTTCTCGCACCCAAACCGACTTCCATTCTGGACGGGCCCTGTCCTCTCGCATGTGTTTTGTATACGCTTCCTGCAGTCTTGTGTTCAGATCTCTGGAGTAGTCACATAAGGTCATTCGAGAAGATTGCGTAGGGAGACCCTCGCTTTGTGTGTGTGCTCATCAGGTATCAGATAGACCTGACATTCCGACCTTTTCAGCCGCACCTGTCAGGTCTACCTGATAGTGTGTGTGCTCATCAGGTGTCAGGACGACCTGATAGTGAATGGCTGGCCTTATACTGCTTACTAACATGTGTGTTCTTCAGGTATTGGTTATGAACACGGATAGGTTTTCGAGCGCTATAGTGTGTCCAAACATAGTCGACCGGCCGTCTCGTCGATCGACGAGGTAAAACTATGTTGTCGAGGCAGTGTGGACGTGCCTAGCCCAGCCTAGTCCTCTTTATAACTATCACCTCAGGCAACAGGTCTACTTGCGCTGGTGTACCGAAACGTGGGTAGCCGGCTTTAATAATAGTGCTTATTTATACTGCTCGCATAGGACTGAAGAGTCCCTTTACTCCAGCAGTAGGCTACTACTATTACTGTGGTCAAATTCTCAAATTATTTTGAGGATGAAAATACCTCGGGTGGCAATGAACCCACGCCTGTTTACCAGGCGAGCGTCTAACCAACCTTATTAAGTTTAGGATAAAATCCGCTCCAGGCGGGACCCGAATTATTCTTGTGTTATGGCTTTAAATTTACGGAATAACTGCTTAAGTTTTTAGTAACGCTGATTTTACTCTCCATTTGGCGACATAGCGACAAGCTACCCGCCTTCTCACATTAACTTCAGCACGCAATTGTCCAGATGGTCACCAGTGGCGTAGCGTCCATGTAGGGCGTGTATGGCGGCCATACACTCTAAATTTACTCAAATACCCTTAAATATTGACTTTAAATATTTATGAAGAAGCATGTGCATAACGTATGTAGTAATGTGCATGGTGATGGAAATTAGTGCCCTACACGCCTTACACTTGACTTTAGACCACGCTACGCCACTGAGACCTAGGGAGTAAAGGGACTTTTCATTCTCAGTCTGGCAGTATAAACAAGGTAATATTCTATTCTATTGAACATATTTCCTGTTTGCATGCAATGTTGGGAGTTTCGAAATCACATTCCTCGTAGTTTTTTTTTTGTATGCATTGTCCGCAAGATCCTGAGGTATGTCCGGTGATTTGGTGATAGGATTCGGTCTTGAAGTTTTGGACTTCGGTTCCCTTGATGCCCTATATGGCAACCCGAGCGAGCGTCTTGACCACTACACCACCGAGTTAAAGACCATTTCCCCCCTTTAACTTGCCTCCCCTAACAACCCCCTTTATCACTTTCCACCTTGTTTAGACTGCTAGAGTAAAGGGACTTTTCATTCTCAGTCTGACAGTATAAACAAGGTATATTCTATTCTATTGAACATATTTCCTGTTTGCATGCAATGTTGGGAGTTTCGAAATCACATTCCTCGTAGTTTTTTTTTTGTATGCTAGAGTAAAGGGACTTTTCATTCTCAGTCTGGCAGTATAAACAAGGTATATTCTATTCTATTGAACATATTTCCTGTTTGCATGCAATGTAGGGAGTTTCGAAATCACATTCCTCGTAGTTTTTTTTGTATGCATTGTCCGCGAGTTCCTGAGGTATGTCCGGTGATTTGGTGATAGGATTCGGTCTTGAAGTTTTGGACTTCGGTTAGCCGTTAGTTCCAAGAACAAATCCTATTTCAATAACTGTGTTACTTTGTTCAGAATTGATCGATCTTCGATTTTTTTTCCCTCGCTGTCCTGCACTGATACGGACCCTTTTCCCTGTGTATCCCACCCCTCACTTTTCCATTCGCCTCTGATTAGGTAGCTACTGATGAGTTTGTTCTAGTGACAATGACCATATTAACCTCTTTTTTTTACGAGGGGGTGCTTCCACGTTTGGAATTAGGCCAACTTTTCGACGTTTCCCTCTCTCTCTCCCTCCTCTCTCTCTCTCTCTCTCTCTCTCTCTCTCTTTATTTTCATTTGACAAAGACTCCAAAATTAACATTTCTGTTGACCTTTAAATCTTCCCACTTAACCCCATCTCCCTCTTTCTCCCTCTCCTATATTCATTCTGTCTCTTTCTCTCCCTCTCTCGTCTTTCTCTTTCTCTCCCTCTCTCTCTTTTTTTTTCTCTCTCCCTCCCTCTTCATTCTTTCTCCCCCTTTCCCCTTTCTGTTTGTGTAATGAGTGTGGTATTCTTTTCTGAACGAATAATTTTCGGGCGCAATAATGACATACAAAAACTCAGTCATCGGTGGCATAAAGAGAAAAATTGAAGGATCAACTTAAGTCTTAGACTAGGAGGTTTCAGCTCTAGGTTTTTCTTTTTTTTTTTTTTTTCGAATTAGGCGCTTTAACACTTTTGTGATAAGGTCGTTCGCGCCGGTTTCCGGTTAACTAAATCATATGGTAGAGGTCTTAAATCAGTTAATCACTGTAGTCATAATTGTTTTCTGAGTCATATAGGCAAAATATTTTTGTTTGGGTTGTGTGAAAACCCTAGAATTATTCTTTTTAACCTTGTTTGGTCAAGTGAAATTTTTAAATTATCGGATACAGTGATTTCTAAGCAATTAAAAGTGAAAAAACTCTGGTGAATGCTGAAAGTTTGGATTACCCTTTGACCATTGGTTTAGAAGTTATTTTCCATAGATCCATATTCATGTAAGTTTTCTTCTTTTTCCACTGGTTCACTCTTCCCTCTTTGACCATAGGTTTAGAAGTTATTTTCCATAGATCCATATTCATGTAAGTTTTCTTCTTTTTCCACTGGTTCACTCTTCCCTATAACTCTGCCTCTGATATCTCATGACCGTACTATTGTAGTCTTCATAAAATAGAGGAGCTCTAATGAAAGAAATGCCATTTTTACGTATTATTATGTTAAGGCGGTCTCTTCCTGATCCCTTGTGTGCCGCGTCCATTTTAATTTAGGACTATTGCACTGCTATAACTCTGCCTCTGATATCTCATGACCGTACTATTGTAGTCTTCATAAAATAGAGGAGCTCTAATGAAAGAAATGCCATTTTTACTTTTTACAATTGAAACCGGCACAAAAATGGTCCTTCTTAGATGGACTTTCTCCTTCTCAATAGAGTTTTGAGTGTGTACGCAGGTTAATCTAGCTTTATCTAGGGCCCTCCCCTTTCTATGTTCGGATCTTGTACAGTCCTCTCCCTTTCTTAACTCCGGGTCTGATGAGTTATTATAAATATCATGCAGTGTGGGTGTGGCACTTTCTCCTGACTACTTCCTGTGCTTTCAGGGGGCTATCTTTAACTCAGTCTTATCTTACAGGGACTATTTAGGTCCAGTCCTAAACAGAGGCTATTTAGCCAAGTCCGAATTCTCCCCTTCCTATCTTCGGGTCTGGATGAGTTATGATTCAGCTATCTTTAACTCGGTCTTATCTTACAGGGGCTATTTAGGTCCAGTCCTAAACAGAGGCTATTTAGCCAAGTCCGAATTCTCCCCTTCCTATCTTCGGGTCTGGATGAGTTATGATTAATTCCACATGCAGTGTGGGTGTGGCACTTTCTCATGTTTACTTCCTGTGCTTTTTACAGGGTTCTATTTAGTTCAGTCCACAAATTGACTATCTAAAGTTGTAAAAAAAGAGAATTTTATTTGCGTTAAGTCTACCTATTTACTACCTTGTCTATTTTTGCTTTTTATTGATTGTGCCCAGATAGTCCGGCTGGGGGAAACAGGGAGTATACCAGCCTGAATTTCCCTTGCTAAAGAAACAGCAAAGGTTGAGTACGAAGGGCGTCCATTCGTAAAATTTGTAGCCAAATTTCGATTGACTATCTAAAGTTGTAAAAAAGGAGAATTTTATTTGCGTTAAGTCTACCTATTTACTACCTCGTCTATTTTTGCTTTTTACTTTCCTTATCCTATAGGAAGGAAAGTAATGTAATCGGGTCAAAATTTCGATGGTCAGTTTTAAGTCTACCCATTTACTACCTCGTCTATTTTTGCTTTTTATTGATTGTGTCCAGATAGTCCGGCTGGGGGAAACAGGGAGTAGACCAGCCTGAATTTCCCTTGCTAAAGAAACAGCAAAGGTTGAGTACGAAGGGCACACACTCGTAAAATTTGTAGCCAAAACCAAATGTCAGTCCAAAGCAATCACCCTAGTTAGGGCTGATTGAGAGGCTGACGATAAACACCGGGTCCGTCGCCGTCAGACGGGGTAAGGCGAAGAAAAAGAAGAGAAGAAGCAGATCGATTGTGTCTAAAACTTTAGTGAAAAGAAGGTAAAAACATTCACCTGGAACTTGTTTTTTTCTTCGGCTTTATAGCTACTAAGTTACCACCAACTGATTTGATTGACTTTTTTGAAATTGTTTCAGTTCTAATGATGTTCTACTTTCATCTCTTGTTTCAGACGCCCTGTTGGCAGATCTACAGAACACTATATCTCCGTCTCCAGGAGGATATAGCGTCAAATCCACCAAGGATCATCTGTACTCGAATTCCAGAGAAAATCAGGTAATTTATTCCCATAATTAAGAAATAACTTTCATCAAATGAAAGGTGCACACTGGGCCAGAAAGTAAGCTCTACTGACTAAACAGTTGGAGTTGTCAAGAAGATAACTAACTGGAGGAGACTCCCCCTCAACTATACCTGAAATCCCCGAAAAAGCACAATATATGAGGACATGGAAAGTCGTGTGATGTTCACACCAGATCTGTTGAAGTTGAGATAGAGAAGCGTCCAAGCTTAGTTTTCCCACACTTTTCCCAAGCTAGCCTCCAAATCATCCAATCCGCATATCATGTATGTCTAATAAAGAAGTTTTCTTTGATTCCGATAGTCATCAGAGAACTTACCATTCTTGTCTCTGTTATTATCAGGGAAGTTCAGAATATGGCAAGTATGTTTCCAAAATATGACACTAAAAAAAAAAAAAAAAAAAAAAAAAAAAAAAAAAAAAAAAAAAACACACAATTAGAAAAATTCGATCAACTCTGTGTGGACTCAACTTAAATGATTGAATATCATACGAGTGTGTGGTATATTTTGGAAGTGTCAGCAAGTTTGGAAGAATCGGAAGGTCCTGACGTCCTATTATGTGATTTTAGAAGGTTGATTTGTGGATTGTAAGATAGGTTCATGTGTCGAAATAGCTGTTGGAGCCTGCAAGACCAATGGGGAGTTCTTCTTTTATGTAAGCCCAGCCACTCATTATCAGGTGTACCTGTCAGGTCTACCACCTGATAGTGAATGTCCTGGCCGTCTAATAGCTGGCCTAAGACGACCAGCCACTCACGATTATCAGGGTATCAGGTGCAAAAATGGACGCGGCACATCAGGGATCAGGAAGAGACAGCCTTAACATAATAATCAGGTGGAACAACGGAGGTCTTATCACCCTGAAATTTTTTACGTCCTAGTGACTACATCCGAGAGATTCCTAGCTCGTTTGTGTTTCGTTTCATTAAAGCAACAGCAATGTCAGGGGAGCTACCCACAACTCTAGCAGATTTGGGTGAGCGCGGTTCTATCCAATCCGAGCCGAAGTCAGGGCTGATGACGAGAATGATAAGAGGGGAACATTTTAAAATAATTTTTCGCTGTTTTGACTGCAGATTTAGATTTTTGAAGACTTTTTACGTAGGAATCGACCTTTCATGCTAAATGTTTCCCCAAATGCAAAACCACTATTTGTGTAGATACGGTTCTTTAGTAACAATTTTGTAACTCCTTCGAATGCGTTCCTGTAAAGAGTGTAAAGCGTAGTGCGCGGTTGGAATGTATTCAAAGGAGCTTTTCTTTCATTGTTGGATCATCCCCCCCCCCATATAATTCTTGTCCTCCCCTCTCTGAAATCCTGGATACGGGCCTGGCCATAATCATCATCATCATCATCATCTTGTAGGATTAATTCTCGCTCTCTTATTCGATTAATTGTTCGCGGATTTCCATATTAACATATTATGCGTGGCCTTGATTGGCGCATTTCTCGCTTGCATGAATTATCTGAAGGTGCGTTTACACATTTCAATCCTACAAGACCAGTTTCTTCTGGTGCGGTTGGTGGTATTGGTATATTGTTTGATCTATGCAATTGGTAATACTGCTAGATAGTTGATAATTAGTTTACATTCTGTGCGGTCGTATTCTCTTTAATTCAAATTCTACGCTTGCATTAATTACCTGAAGGTGCGTTTACACAGTGTTTTCAATCCGACAAGACTAGTTTTTTTGGTGCAGTTGGTGGTATTGGTATTTATTTGATCTGTGCAATTAGTAATATTGATCTAGTCTGCTATTATAGTTGATAATTAGTTTACATACTGTGCGGTGGGATTCTCTTGTTCCGTGTGGGTGCTTTTCTGTGTTTATTAAATTTTATTTATTTATTAATTAATTTATTAAATAGGTTTGAAAAACCATAACAACGGAGATCTTGTCGTCCCGAAAGTGAAGACACTTGAAGGCAGAAGGAAGACAGGATAGAAAAAAGCCAGCCGATCCGAGAACGAACCTTATACCTATCTGTTTATTATGAATTTCGTTCCGGGCGGGAATCTAACCCGCGACGGGGTCCCCCGGTAGTTAAAGGCCCCCCAAATATAGTAATTT
>NW_007377739.1:134636-177404 GCF_000475195.1 Diaphorina citri
ATCTTCCGTCTTTTTCTCGATCTTTTGATGTTTCTTGATGGGCACCATTGTAATATTTGTGTTGTCCATCTTTCATCCGTTCTTCTTGCAATGTGTCCTGCCCATTTCAACAAGCAAGGTATATTCTATTCTACCCCTCTAACCTCCTCCACACTTCTCTTCTGCTCCGCAGGTATCGCCACCTCCACACCACACGCTCAAACACACCTCCACCGTCGCTGGAGATCATCGCTCCTCCCCCCACCTCTCCTCTTCCTCCCCTCCTCCTCACATATCCACCTCCCTTAACAACAATCTTAACGAGTTAGACTCTCTCCTCCAAGACCTGAGCTCACACAAATACCCCGCTAGCTCCGCCCCTCAATATTCCCCTCCTGCGTCAGCCAATCAAAATCAACAATTCTCCTCCAATCAGAGTCAACACTTCTCCTCCAATCAGGTCTATTCCCCTCCCGCTAATCAGCTCTCTGCGCGCGCAGTCGGAGACCTAGGCTCCTCCCCTTCGCGAAAGGACGCACCGTACGCCCCGCCCCCTTTGGATACGACGCGTCAGCCAATCAAAATCAACAATTCTCCTCCAATCAGGTCTATTCCCCTCCCGCCAATCAGCTCTCTGCGCGCGCAGTCGGAGACCTAGGCTCCTCCCCTTCGCGAAAGGACGCACCGTACGCCCCGCCCCCTTTGGATACGATCGTGAAGGGAAGCCCAGCCTCGCCCGCCCCTGCACCCTCCCCTCTGCCAGCGAGCTTCCAGCCGTCGAGTAACTGTGAGTCATTGCATGCCTTTTGTTTGCTTTACTTTCTATTACCCTGTGTAGGTATTGAACGTGGTAGTGAGAAAGAAGGTTTTATTTTTCTGTGATTGCCTTTTTTACTTTCTATTACTACAGTATAGCGGAGCTATACTAGTAATGAAAGTATTGCAATCGGTCCAAATTTTCAAAATCGGGAAATGGTTGGAAATATCCGTTTTGGGATCCCCTGATGTCAAAAAAGTGATTTTTAGCCCATGGTCTGTACGTAACGTACGTACGTACGTAACGTACGTACGTACGTAACGTACGTACGTACGTAACGTACGTACGTACGTAACGTACGTCGTACGTACGTACGTACGTATGTATGTACGTATGTATGTATGTATGTGTGTACCACAGGTTTTTCTTTTTGGGCAAAAAGAAATCCCAAAGACTCTCAAGATTGAGAATGTGTTTTCTTCATATTTTGCCAAGCGTTTGGAACAGATTTTGATGTGTAGGTACCATCAAAATTGTGTGGGTTCGAATCCTGTCATCAGGGCTGTATTTGACGAAGCTGCGGTACATTACACTTGACATAATAGAAAAGCTTATACCAAAAGGATTAGTTTTCACGTTTTCAGGCTGTTTGATAATAAGCAAATTGTTCTGCGTGACGTATTTCTTTATTGTACTTCTTTAATAGATTTTGTGAGTTATACAGAACTTGCGAAATATTTCGAACGTGTTGAAGTTATTTCCCGGTCTTTACGCGATCCGGTTCTGAATTTCGCGATTTGCGTCTGAATTTCACGCACACACATGCATATTTTAAAGTCAAGTACAAGACACCGAATGTCATAATTTACGGCATGCCGGGAGCCGCATGCCGGTGGCGTCTGACGTGCATTACTTGCAGGCCACACAATGGCAAAACATGAACAGATAATTCGTTTTTTGTGAGTTATACAGAACTTGCGAAATATTTCGAACGTGTTGAAGTTATTTCCCGGTCTTTACACGATCCGGTTCTGAATTTCACGCATTTCGCGATTTGCGTCTGAATTCCACGCACAGTCGCACACACATGCATATTTTAAAGTCAAGTACAAGACACCGAATGTGGCGAATGTCATAATTTACGGCATGCCGTGAACCACATGCCGGTGGCGTCTGACGTACATTACTTGCAGGCCGCACAATGGCAAAACATGAACAGATAATTCGTAGATTCATATCTATGTATATGTATAGGTTTCAAAACATGAACAGATAATTCGTAGATTCGTGTCTATACGTATAGATTGCAGAATATATGGACATATAATTCGTAGATTCGTATAACGTGTACCTATATAGGTATACGACGTTATACGCTTTGGTATTGAAATATGTATGTTTATCGATTCCAGTAAGTCAGTACACACGCTACGAGGCCTGCCTCGGTGGTGTAGTGGTCAAGACGCTCGCCTGGTAAACAGGACTGTCTGACTTTAAGGTGAGATTTTTTTTTCCAGTGGTTTGACAGAGGGAACTGTAACTATTGTCTTGTCATCCCGTAAGCGAAAACTGAAAATTCCTCAGGCATTCTGAGGAGGAGTTGCAAGTGGGTAAAAATTATAAATAAATGGTCGATTCCTATGTAAAAAGTTGTGAAAAATTCGAAACATAGTCGATTCACATCGATCGACGGTCGTCGACTTGTGGACACACCTTAATACTAGACCTCATTCTGCATCAACACTCAAACTAAGATCTTGTTCTTCAGTGCGATGGTCAGCTCTTTGCAAATTGGGTCCGCTTTTACCATGGTGTGTCCCATTATTACTTTTATGTTCAGTTTCATGAGTTCATGTATCTTCAGCCTTTTGAGACGTCGCGTCGACTGAAACCGTACACTGCCTTGACCCTCGACAACATAGCTTCAACTCTTCACCTCGTCGATCGACAGCGTCGACTATCAATACTCAAACTAAGATCTTGTTCTTCAGTGCGATGGTCAGCTCTTTGCAAATTGGGTCCGCTTTTACCATGGTGTGTCCCATTATTACTTTTATGTTCAGTTTCATGAGTTCATGTATCTTCAGCCTTTTGAGACGTCGCGTCGACTGAAACCGTACACTGCCTTGACCCTCGACAACATAGCTTCAACTCTTCACCTCGTCGATCGACGGCGTCGACTATGTGTGGACACCGACTATTTGAGAACACTCGTTACTATTATTACTATCAAAACCGCCTTACCTTACAAGGCCACGCCGATGCAATTTATTATTGGTTGTTCAAAATGCATCTCCTTAGTGTACGATTCTTCAGTCCAAGAGTGTCAAATGTGGAACGTTAGGAGAAAACCAGCCGTTCCGAGAACGAATCTCACCTGTTTGGGATACAATTCGCCTCAGCTTTGGAGCTAAATACGACTGTGTCAGGACCTAAAGATGTGATCGATTGTTCAATAGTCAACACATCAGTCGTAGAGTGTATCTCGCTGGAACATTGAGTGCATGTGCATGATCGGAAAGTTAACGTAGGACAGACATGCATCTCCTTAGTGTACGATTCTTCAGTCCAAGAGTGTCAAATGTGGAACGATAGGAGAAAACCAGCCGTTCCGAGAACGAATCTCACCTGTTACGGATACAATTCGCCTCGGCTTTGGAGCTAAATACGACTGTGTCAGGACCTAAAGATGTGATCGACTGTTCAATAGTCAATACATCAGTCGTAGAGTGTATCTCGCTGGAACATTGAGTGCATGTGCATGATCGGAAAGTTAACGTAGGACAGATTGGAGTGGCAGATATTGAGTGCTCCCATAGTAATGATGATTGCCCACCATTGTATGTTTGAATTATGATCGATTAGAGTGGCGAAGTTCGATTTGGATTAGTTGTATTTTCCTTTCCGAATTTCCCCTCTTCTGAAGCTCGTTTCGCCTCTTTTGGCGTGATAGTGCCTGTACTACGTAACCCAGAGGAAATCAAAGATGGCGTGCCATCGGAAGTGGCAGATATTGAGTGCTCCCATAGTAATGATGATTGCCCACCATTGTATGTTTGAATTATGATCGATTAGAGTGGCGAAGTTCGAGGAGCTAAATACGACTGTGTCAGGACCTAAAGATGTGATCGGCTGTTCAATAGTCAATACATCAGTCGTAGAGTGTATCTCGCTGGAACATTGAGTGCATGATCGGAAAGTTAACGTAGGACAGATTGGAGTGGCAGATATTGAGTGCTCCCATAGTAATGATGATTGCCCACCATTGTATGTTTGAATTATGATCGATTAGAGTGGCGAAGTTCGATTTGGATTAGTTGTATTTTCCTTTCCGAATTTTCCTTCTTCTGAAGCTCGTTTCGCCTCTTTTGGCGTGATAGTGCCTGTTACTACGTAACCCAGAGGAAATCAAAGATGGCGCGCCATCGGAATCGGTAGTAATAAAAGTCTTGTGTAGAAGAGTTAAACATTACGCCGATTAGGCTACAAACCACTTTGTCAATGTATGACACATCTTTTAATTAATTTTGATATCGAAATTGGTGAAAGAATATCATACAAAACCTGAAGAGAAGACTGACGAAGTTCTGAAAGAACAAATTATTCCGAAATCAATTTCAGGAAGTGTGTTACCAAATTGGTCTAAAAAATCTGCATATTGTCCGATTTTCAGGCTATATTCAGCATCTTACTTTATGAATAACGCCTTTCTCTATGTTGAAAAATTCTCTGAGTGGGTGTATAAAAATGAGTCCCTAGTCATTAGGCTACAAACCACTTTGTGAATGTATGACACATCTTTTAATTAATTTTGATATCGAAATTGGTGAAAGAATATCATACAAAACCTGAAAGACTGACGAAGTTCTGAAAGAACAAATTATTCCGAAATCAATTTCAGGAAGTGTGTTACCAAATTGGTCTAAAAAGTCTGCATATTGTCCGATTTTCAGGCTATATTCAGCATCTTACTTCATGAATAACGCCTTTCTCTATGTTGAAAAATTCTCTGAGTGGGTGTATAAAAATGAGTCCCTAGTCCCTACACCACTGGTGTTCTGCTATTATCACACCATAGTTTATCATTGCACGCAATATTGAGTACTTTTAAGTCAGTTTATCAGCTCATATCCAGGTGATTTTTCCTCTCCTAATTTTCCGAACCTATTTCCTTGTTTACTTTTTGGAATTGTTTGTTTTATAGTTCTTTTATCGGGGTTTTTCCTTTTGTTTTACCTGTTTTCGTATTTCCTTCTTCGAATTGTTTGTTTTGTAGTTTTTTAATCGGGATTTTTCTTCAATAGGTAAACTATTTTCATATTTCCTTCTTCAAATTGTTTGTTTTATAGTTTTCTTATCGGAGGTTTTTCTTTTTAATTGATATTCTGTACTGTTTTATTTATGAGTCATTTGTTAGTTTTGAACTTAATGCGTTTTCTTCAAACGTAATTTACGAGATTCCGATTCAGTCTACAAATTTGTTGATTAGTCCTCGGTAGGAATTTTTCGTTATCAAAAATTGTCGGAATGTTTGACTTTCTTGGGTATTTTGTTCGTCGTCAGTAATATTGAAAGAGTTAGTGGGTATAGTGAAAACAAAACTTTACGTTTAATTCCATCATTTCAATCTCGTAGTTTGTGGTCTAAACGGTTGGCTTTCTCCTATCCCGTCTTTCTTTGCTTTCGGGACGATAAGACCTCAGCAGTTACAGTTCCCTCTATCAAGCCTCTTAAAAAATCACTCCTCTTCACCTTTTCCCGTTTATACGGGGCGTTTTTTGTCAGCTTTTTTTTCAATTCCATCAAGCCTCTTAAAAAATCACTCCTCTTCACCTTTTCCCGTTTATACGGGGCGTTTTTTGTCAGCTTTTTTTTCAAACCTCTTCATAAATAGTTTTGTGGAGTTTTGTTGGGATGGCTTCAAAATCGAGTTGTGAGGTATGTGTGCATTTATTGAGCAAACTTTTTCAAACCTCTTCATAAATAGTTTTTTGGAGTTTTGTTGGGATGGCTTCAAAATCGAGTTGTGAGGTATGTGTGCATTTATTGAGGAAGGTCTCGTTACCCCAGCATGAATTATACCGTGGCGTATAGCTGGCGGAACTGAGTAAACAGAGGGAAAAATTTGGACGAAGCTGCAGTTTTTGGAACAATGTATAAAGATAATAGGGAAATGGGAGGGAAAAAAAGAAGAGAAATTTCAGAAAACCGTAAACGGGAACAAACATAAAGGTGACAAAAATAAAAGAAGTAGGTACTTAAAAAAGAAGAAAACAAAAAAGCAGACTTGACGAAAAAAAAAACAAAACCAAAACTCGTTTGCGAGAAAGAAAATGTTATGAAATCTCATCAATCATTGTAAAATTGTCTGGCGAAAACGGTGCAAAAATTTTCCATGGTGTGTGTGCGAACGGTGGGTAAAATTCAGATTTTGACAGCTTAAAAATGGGCTCTCGTCAGTATGAAAATTGGCAGTCGCCAGAAATGGCCAGAATAGAAATGGGCACTTGATTTCAGCACCATATATGACACTTCACAAATTACCTGTACAAAATGTCTAGGTAATATTTGAGTTTTACCTAATAGTTTTGCTCATCCCACATGATGATCAAAATAGAACTTTGCTCATCCCACATAATGGTCAAAATAAAACCATCTCGAGATTGGCATGGTTCATACAACATAAGTAAACATGGTCAAGTATTGTAATTAACTTTTCAGTCATTTTTACTGGGCCGATTGACTTGAAACTTGACAGACTATCTTGGATGATGATAGTCAAAATAAAACCATCTCGAGATTGGCATGGTTCATACAACATAAGTAAACCGTCTTTAACATGGTCAAGTATTGTAATTAACTTTTCAGTCATTTTTACTGGGCCGATTGACTTGAAACTTGACAGACTATCTTGGATGATGATAGGCTGGTATTAAAAATAAGAAGATGAGCATGTTATAAGAGGAAGAGGCTATCCATTGGTATTAAACCTTAAATAAGTTACAATACAATTTATACAATTGAAAGCTTGTACGGATCTAGAACTGTTTGAAAACCACTGCTTTATCCGAAAAAAAGGCTGAACTCTTGTTTGAACCGCATAAAAGAAAGGTGTTCTCTACACACATATTAAACAAAAGTGACTTTTCATGTTATAACAGGAAGAGACTATCCATCGGTATTAAACCTTAAATATGTTACAATACAATTTATACAATTGAAGGCTTGTACGGGTCTAGAACTGTTTGAAAACCACGGCTTTATCCGAAAAAAAGGCTGAACTCTTGTTTGAACCGCATAAAAGAAAGGTGTTCTCTACACACATATTAAACAAAAGTGACTTTTACCTAAATGGTTTACTAAATGTGACCTGTAAACTGTAATCTTAAATATTAAAAAAAAGGCCTGTAAAATAAGGAGAACCTCTACTTCAAAGTACATCAAGAAGTAGTGGTTCTCATTCTACGGTACCATATGCCCCATGTGTCCAGCTACCGCCCTCGTGCCCTCGTCCCCATCCAACATGAACGGCACCATGGACTCGAACTCCTACCATCATCAATTCAACGGGCACAACTCTGTGGACACCCTGTTGGACGAACTCAACTCGAGTTTACCACACGAGTAAGTTGATTTGAATTATTTGGATTAGTTATTAAGTCTAGAATTACCCGATGTTTTTAGCTAAATTCCCATTAGGGATGAGTTCAATCAATAATAATAAATAAATGGCGCTTCTTTGTGTTATTATATTACAATTTTGGTGCTGGGAGCTGACATTAGGATTGTAGCATTTTCCAAATATCTCAATAATCCTAAAACCCAATCTTTACTTACCATGCTGCACCGGTCGCTATGCACATTTATATTACATAGCTACTCATTTTCCTCACGCGGCTGAGTGGGCCCCGCAACAGCCAGTCACAGAGTCATTCATTTGCATGATACAATTTTTTGACACCGCCGCGAAGTCTCCCGCGCAGTGCAAGGCGAGCGCAGTGACCACTACGCCATAGGAGTTGACTAATAACACGAATAATATCCAATATTCATTCTAATTTCCAGCGAAAAAGGCAACCATGTGGTGACCAAACTCCTGATGGAAGAAATGACCACAACCACGACCACCACCGTACGCCTTAGCATTTTTCAAATATCTCAATAATCCTAAAACCCAATCTTTACTTACCATGCTGCACCGGTCGCTATGCACATTTATATTACATATGTAGCTACTCATTTTCCTCACGCGGCTGAGTGGGCCCCGCAATAGCCAGTCACACGGCTGAGTGGGCCCCGCAATAGCCAGTCACAGAATCATATTTTATTTGCATGATACAATTTTTTGACACCGCCGCGAAGTCTCCCGCGTGCAAGGCGAGCGCAGTGACCACTACGCCATAGGAGCTGACTAATAACACGAATAATATCCAATATTTATTCTAATTTCCAGCGAAACAGGCAACCATGTGGTGACCAAACTCCTGATGGAAGAAATGACCACAACCACGACCACCACCGTACGCCACGCAACTGATCTATTATGATCGATTAGAGTGGCGAAGTTCGATTTGGATTAGTTGTATTTTCCTTTCCGAATGTTCCCTCTTCTGAAGCTCGTTTCGCCTCTTTTGGCGTGATAGTGCCTGTACTATGTAACCCAGACAGAGGAAATCAAAGATGGCGTGCCATCGGAATCGGTAGTAATAAAAGTCTTGTGTAGAAGAGTTAAACATTACGCCGATTAGGCTACAAACCACTTTGTGAATGTATGACACATCTTTTAATTAATTTTGATATCGAAATTGGTGAAAGAATGATAGGAGAAAGCCAGCCGTTCCGAGAACGAACATTATCCCATCAGGATAAAATCCGCCCCGGGCGGGAATCGAACCCGCGGCCTAGCGCTTACAAGGCAGACGCACTACCAACTAAGCTACCTAGGCTGGCGCTTTAAGGTGAGAACTGAGAATTTTGTATCTTCTTCTTGCTCATCACCTTTTCCCGTGTTCAGACGGGGTCGTCGTTTTTCTTCAGCCTCTCAATGAGCCCTACAGCCCTACTGTGTGTGCTTTTTGGTCGACATTTCGTTTTGGCTGAAAAATTCTTTGCTATTTCTTTTTTAAGGGAATTTCAGGCTGGTATCCTCCCTGTATTTTGTTTGATTGATTACGTATTTCCTCATCTAGGTTTCGTGCCGTGCGTGGGTTTTGAAGGTAATTTCATCTTTGGCACATTTCATCGATCCATTATTGTTTTAAATTTCCAATTAAAATCTTTCAATTCGTTTCGTTGTACGAAATTTTTGATTAATGATATCGAACCCACATTGAACATTGATGTTTGCCAATTTTCTCCAAATCATATTTTTATTGAGAAAAAACTCTGTGTAAACAAAACAGTTCGTCAATTAAAAACACATGAAAACTCTTGTCGAATTGTGTTTTAGGTCGGTCTGTTTTGATTTCTTTATAGGTTTTCGTTTATTTTTTCGTGTTTTCCCTTCCTCCCATTAGTTGTTTCACATTTCATTTTAGAAATTTAGAACATATTCAATTATTCACACTCCTTGAGGCTTGAGGTTAAAATACGAAAATGGGTTATGGAGTTTTAGGAAAATTTGGCGGTAGAGAAGATAGAATGTGGTTAGCGCAATGGTCTTCGAATCTGGAGGTTGGTGGTTCGAATCCTTGTAACAAGTATTCATGGGCCAATTTAAATGCCTTTCAAAAATGGGAATTGGGTCTTTTTTCTGACTTTCTTCCCATTTCGAGTATCTTAATATTTATTTCCATTTTTATATCTCTTTTTTCGTTTCTGCAATTCCTTTTTCCTTTCTCTGTAAGATACCTCCCATCTCCATGCTTTCTCTCTCTCTCCCCATCTCTCTGCCTCATCCCTCTCCCTCCCTCTTATGTCACTTCTGTTTTTTGATTCCATAAGTCTATTTTCATAATCTATTCGAACATCCTCTTCAGAGTTGGTGTCCCGCCATTAATCTGGAAAACCAATTAGTGGGGCGAAAGAGTCTGCCACTAAAGAAAATTGGGTAGACATTAGGACAAGTCCGCGCATTAACTTTAAGGTGAAGATTTACCACCGTGGATTGTCTCAGGATTGAGTTCAATACCGTACGCCCTACAGCTTCCAGTGCCACCAGAGAACTTGATGACCTTATGTCGTCCCTGTCTGACTTTAAGGTGAGATTTTTTTTCCAGAGGTTTGACAGAGGGAACTGTAACTATTGTCTTGTCATCCCGTAAGCGAAAACTGAAAATTCCTCAGGCATTCTGACATTTCTATCCTTAAATCTCACCGAATTGTTTCTTGGAAAAAAGAAAAAGAGGAGGTTTGACAGAGGGAACTGTAACAGTTAAGGTCTTATCGTCCCGAAAGCGAAGAGAGAAGGAAGACAGGATAGGAGAAAGCCAGCCGTTCCGAGAACGAACATTATACCATCAGAATTCTGACATTTCTATCCTTAAATCTCACCGAATTGTTTCTTGGAAAAAAAGAAGAAGAGGAGGTTTGATAGATGGAACTGTAACTGCTAAGGTCATATCGTCCCGAAAGCGAAGAGAGAAGGAAGACAGGACAGGAAAAAGCCAGCCGGTCCGAGAACGAACATTATGCCATCAGGATAAAATCCGCCCCGGGCGGGAATCGAACCCGCGACCTAGCGCTTACAAGGCAGAAGCGCTAGCCTTCAAGTTAACTAGGCTGGCTTTAAGGTGAGAACTGAGAATTTTGTATCTTCTTCTTGCTCACCTTTTCCCGTGTTCAGACGGGGTCGTCGTTTTTCTTCAGCCTCTCAATGAGCCCTACAGCCCTACTGTGTGTGCTTTTTGGTCAGCTTTAAGGTGAGAACTGAGAATTTTGTATCTTCTTCTTGCTCATCACCTTTTCCCGTGTTCAGACGGGGTCGTCGTTTTTCTTCAGCCTCTCAATGAGCCCTACAGCCCTACTGTGTGTGCTTTTTGGTCGACATTTCGTTTTGGCTGAAAAATTCTTTGCTATTTCTTTTTTAAGGGAATTTCAGGCTGGTATCCTCCCTGTATTTTGTTTGATTGATTACGTATTTCCTCATCTAGGTTTCGTGCCGTGCGTGGGTTTTGAAGGTAATTTCATCTTTGGCACATTTCATCGATCCATTATTGTTTTAAATTTCCAATTAAAATCTTTCAATTCGTTTCGTTGTACGAAATTTTTGATTAATGATATCGAACCCACATTGAACATTGATGTTTGCCAATTTTCTCCAAATCATATTTTTATTGAGAAAAAACTCTGTGTAAACAAAACAGTTCGTCAATTAAAAACACATGAAAACTCTTGTCGAATTGTGTTTTAGGTCGGTCTGTTTTGATTTCTTTATAGGTTTTCGTTTATTTTTTCGTGTTTTCCCTTCCTCCCATTAGTTGTTTCACATTTCATTTTAGAAATTTAGAACATATTCAATTATTCACACTCCTTGAGGCTTGAGGTTAAAATACGAAAATGGGTTATGGAGTTTTAGGAAAATTTGGCGGTAGAGAAGATAGAATGTGGTTAGCGCAATGGTCTTCGAATCTGGAGGTTGGTGGTTCGAATCCTTGTAACAAGTATTCATGGGTCAATTTAAATGCCTTTCAAAAATGGGGATTGGGTCTTTTTTCTGACTTTCTTCCCATTTCGAGTATCTTAATATGTATTTCCATTTTTTGGGCCAATTTAAATGCCTTTCAAAAATGGGGATTGGGTCTTTTTTCTGACTTTCTTCCCATTTCGAGTATCTTAATATGTATTTCCATTTTTATATCCATCTCTCTTCCTTTTTCGTTTCTGCAATTCCCTTTTTCTTTCTCTGTAAGATACCTCCCATCTCCATGTTTTCTCTCTCTCTCCCCATCTCTCTGCCTCATCCCTCTCCCTCCCTCTTATGTCACTTCTGTTTTTTGATTCCATAAGTCTATTTTCACCTTTCTCTGTAAGATACCTCCCATCTCCATGTTTTCTCTCTCTTTCCCCATCTCTCTGCCTCATCCCTCTCCCTCCCTCTTATGTCACTTCTGTTTTTTGATTCCACAAGTCTATTTTCATAATCTATTCGAACATCCTCTTCGGAGTTGGTGTCCCGCCATTAATCTGGAAAACCAATTAGTGGGGCGAAAGAGTCTGCCACTAATGAAAATTGGGTAGACATTAGGACAAGTCCGCGCATTAACTTTAAGGTGAAGATTTACCACCGTGGATTGTCTCAGGATTGAGTTCAATCCGGGGTCGACCTGGCTATTAAGTATAGGGAAATCCTCGTTTCATCTCAATCCCGAGTTGGTAAACCCCAGCATAAATCCCTCTAAATGTCTAAATTATGTGACCAGTTCTCACTTTTGTCCGTACGTACACAAAGTTTGTACTCTTTTGTGGCCATTTGTTTGCAAGCTTGTTACCTTAACGTAAATGGCCATAACGTAGACACAGAATGGCACCGACTCGAAGAGGTCATAAGCACATACAAATACAACACATTCATATTTCCATAGGGCAGACACACTCATACACTTATTTCTTTAAATAACTTAAACCAAAAAAATTACACATATTTATTTGTACACTGTTTCGTTCTTTCACATTTTTCTTGTGCTCCGAAAAACATAATTTTCGTTCTCTTCTCTCAAACATAAATTTTACTTTTTTCCTACGAGTTTAAAAAATAATTTTAAACAACAATATTTTATAAAATCAAATTGTAAGTGAATTTATTTTCTATATTTTATTAATTTCCAACATTTTTTTTTTCTTTTAATTCAGTTAAATTTATTTTCGTATATTTTTTGAAAAAGTATGTTTGTAGTTTGTACCTTCCTACGGATACCGTAAAAATCTTTGATTACGATCCATAAACGTCAGTTTGAGTCCATTTCCTTTTCAATCCTGATTATCTAAATTTTGAAATGTAATTTTTTGGTTACCATATGGTTCTGAGACTTCTGAGGCGTTAATATATTTTTTAAAATTGTGTAGGCAACTCTAATTTGTCAATCTCTTTCTGTTTCCTTCAACCTTCAGTCAGAGTTTAATCAGTTAATCCTACAGACACTTTGTTCCTACGAAGTGTGCTAACTTTGAACTTCCGCAACTGCTGAGGATTTTTTTGATGGAATACATTATGTAGTTTGTGGGCGGACTTTTATTAGGACTATTATTCAACCCATACGTTGAATTCACTCTGTCCTGAATACAGGATTGAAGACTTCGATTGTGCATTGTTGCACGACAGTTGTCACTCAATGCTTTTATTTCATCGAATTTCATCTTTCTATTACTGAAGTACCCAAAATTCTTGCTTTTTCATAGACGCCTTTTCTTCCCAAAATTCTTGTCTTCAATTCAATCATTACAGAAGGTGAGATTACTTATATTGTCGGACAATCTGCTAAAAGATTCATTTTCTGGATAAAATCTAAGTCGGTATCTTGTCCTCTTCTTATCACAGTATTATTCGCGTTGTTTACCATTCTGAGGACTGAGTAGGTACTGTAGTGGTTAGCGCGATTGACTTCAGGTCTGGAAATTGATAGATCGAGTTGACATCCTAAAAACTAGTCATCCTTATTGGACATCTTGACTGCTTTTATCATAATCATCATCATTGGTTAACAGCGATAAGGCTGGTTTGTTGCAGTATGCCATGTCACAAAAGATCTAACCAGGTCGCAGTGACCAAGGGCGTTTATTAAAGCCGATGGCCCTACCTTTACCAATGTTTCCCTGTCTTCTCCCTTCCTCTTGAGATCATAGTACTGCTTTTATAAACATGAATAAAACAGCTCCAATAGTTCCCAGTTTAGGCATCCAGGGAATACACAAATCCTTCATCATCCCACGTCGTTTTAATCCCTCTGGTTGACTCCAAATTCAGAACAAAATATAGCCGAAAACGCTCATTCTGATTTTTTTAAATATTATTATTAGAGGTTTGATAGAGGGAACTGTAACTGCCAAGGTCTTATCGTCCCGAAATCGAAGAGAAGGAAGACGGGATAGGAGGAAAGCCAGCCGTTCCGAGAACGAATGTTATCCCATCAGGATAAAATCCGCCCCGGGCGGGAATCGAACCCGCGGCCTAGCGCTTACAAGGCAGACGCGCTACCAACCAAGCTAACTAAGCTGGCATTCCGAATCTGTCCCAGACTTCTTCAACGTCCATTTAATTCGGCATCGCTTTGAATTGCTAAACTGATAAAATACTCTACGTGTTTTTGTGTACAAAATCCACACTTAATTCCCTCAGCCCGTGTCGGGTGACCTATTTCCCAATTTACAGTTTTTCGTGCATATTTCGGTGTCTTCTATTAATCTGTTGCCATGGGGCAAGATAGAGTCCGACATCAGGGCGTAGGTGTTTACATACGATCAGAGCGAGTGAAATTTCTGATGAAATATTCCCCCATTCTCACTCTTTAACGCCTCCTCGCGTGAAGACAAATTTGAGGCTGATAAGTTTGCTTGACGTTTTAATTTCGGACCATGATTAAATTTTACTAATTTCATCTGAATTCGTAGATTCGTATTAGCCTAACCCATCCCCAGGGGCAGCCACCCTCACACCTAAGCCTCAGAGTGGGCTTTTTGTGCATGGAGTTCAGCTTCATCTGAATTAGATTCGTTTGAATTAGAAATATGTACATCGGCATTAGATTTGTGGGAACATGCCAGTACAACACATCCTTTTTTTCAAGAGGTTTGATAGAGAGAACTGTATCAACGGAGGTCTTATCGTCCCGAAATCGATGTGAGAAGGAGGACAGGATAGGAGAAAGCCAGCAGCCATTCGGGAACGAACCTTATCTATTCAGGATAAAGTTTGCCCCGGGCGGGAATCGAACCCGCGACTCGTTCTTTCATTAGTATGTCAGTCGTGTCCTGTTGATTACTAATGTTGTGCCATTGAATGCATCCGGAACAAGCACAATATTTAGAAAGAGAAAAGTGACATCATCTTGTACAGGGTCATCAATGACATTGATAACCTATTCGACACATTCATCATCTTGAACATCATTCATATCAATATCATTATCAATGGTACCTAAAGGTGTGTCCACTGTCCACACATAGTCGACCGGCCGTCGATTCACATCGATCGACGGTCGTCGACTTGTGGACACACCTTAATACTAGACCTCTTTCTGCTTCTGCATCAATACTCAAACTAGGATCTTCTTGTTCTTCAGTGAATCAGTGCGATGGTCAGCTCTTTGCAAATTGGGTCCGCTTTTACCATGGTGTATCCCATTATTATTACCTTTATGTTCAGTTTCATGAGTTCATGTATCTTCAGCCTTTTGAGACGTCGCGTCGACTGAAACCGTACACTGCCTCGACAACATAGCATCAACTCTTCACCTCGTCGATCGACAGCGTCGACTATGTGTGGACACCGACTATTTGAGAACACTCGTTACTATTATTACTATCAAAACAACGTAAATGGCCATAACGCAGACACAGAATGGCACAGACTCGAAGAGGTCATAAACACATACAAATACAGCACATTCATATTTCCATAGGGCAGACACACTCATACACTTATTTCTTTAAATAACTTAAACCAAAAAAATTATACATATTTATTTGTACACTGTTTCGTTCTTTCACATTTTTCTTGTGCTCCGAAAAACATAATTTTCGTTCTCTTCTCTCAAACATAAAACAAACTTTGTACTCTTTTGTGGCCATTTGTTTGTAAGCTTGTTACCTTAACGTAAATGGCCATAACGTAGACACAGAATGGCACAGACTCGAAGAGGTCATAAGCACATACAAATACAGCACATTCATATTTCCATAGGGCAGACACACTCATACACTTATTTCTTTAAATAACTTAAACCAAAAAAATTATACATATTTATTTGTACACTGTTTCGTTCTTTCACATTTTTCTTGTGCTCCGAAAAACATAATTTTCGTTCTCTTCTCTCAAACATAAATTTTACTTTTTTCCTACGAGTTTAAAAAATAATTTTAAACAACAATATTTTATAAAATCAAATTGTAAGTGAATTTATTTTCTATATTTTATTAATTTCCAACATTTTTTTTTTCTTTTAATTCAGTTAAATTTATTTTCGTATATTTTTTGAAAAAGTATGTTTGTAGTTTGTACCTTCCTACGGATACCGTAAAAATCTTTGATTACGATCCATAAACGTCAGTTTGAGTCCATTTCCTTTTCAATCCTGATTATCTAAATTTTGAAATGTAATTTTTTGGTTACCATATGGTTCTGAGACTTCTGAGGCGTTAATATATTTTTTAAAATTGTGTAGGCAACTCTAATTTGTCAATCTCTTTCTGTTTCCTTCAACCTTCAGTCAGAGTTTAATCAGTTAATCCTACAGACACTTTGTTCCTACGAAGTGTGCTAACTTTGAACTTCCGCAACTGCTGAGGATTTTATTTTATAAAATCAAATTGTAAGTTAATTTATTTTCTATATTTTATTAATTTCCAACATTTTTTTTCTTTCAATTCAGTTAAATTTATTTTCGTATATTTTTTGAAAAAGTGTGTTTGTAGTTTGTACCTTCCAACGGATACCGTAAAAATCTTTGATTACGATCCATAAACGTCAGGTTGAGTCCATTTCCTTTTCAATCCTGATTATCTAAATTTTGAAATGTAATTTTTTGGTTACCATATGGTTCTGAGACTTCTGAGGCGTATGTGCACTAGTCAAGAGTCACATCAGACTTCGTATTTTCGATTGTTTTCGTCTCTTCTTGCTTTCGATACGTCCTACAATATTTTCCGAAATGTGCGAAGTTCCTTTCAAGTCAAATAGCTACTTCATCATACGGTAATAACATTCCTATCCACATTTCTTGCTTTTTAGCTGAATTCCCTCTAGGGATCAGCTATTATTTTTATTTCATTACTGGGTCGTGTGTAAACAAAATCGAAGAAGGAAATTCAGTTCAACAAATGTAGTTGTGTTTTTGCGCCTTGCGATGAATATTTCCACTTGACTAATTTTCCAATTATTTTTTAATGCTGTGTGTTTATACAATTGATCTTTATTTATTTTGTTATTTATTAATTCCATAAATGTCTTTTTTATTTTGATTTCCCAAGGTAGTCCCTGAGTTTTATTAAAGATTTGTTGACTTAATTTTTTATATCCTCTTCATTTTTGGTCGTTAAATGTTAATCTTTTTAGCAGCTAACGTATGTCCAGTGTTTATCTGCGTTTAAGAAATAATGTCTCTTTCTACAGCGTTATTACCCGTGGTTTATGCAGATGTTCATAAAAATTTCATCTTGATCTCTTCTCAATATTATTTCACATTACGTTAATGTCCAAGGTTTTGTTTTATGAGTTTCTATTGAGATAGTTTTTAATGTTCACCAATTAATTTCAAGTAATCTTCACATCATAATGTTTTTTCATCATAGGTATCTGAAAGTAATCCTTTCATTAGTATAAAATTATTAATGTTATAGTTTTCATTGACAATCTCTCACATTATGACAGACTATGTGGCGTCTGTCGTGTGACTCAATACCAATGGTTTGTTGTCTTTAAATGGAAACGAAGTTGAATGTTGTACGTCAAAGAGAAAATTTTTACATTTGTGGATGATTGTTAACTTTTGTCAGGTTATTTTCGAAATTGGAATTTTTCTGATCAAATGGACGATATTTGGGATCAATAAGTCACAGTCAGATTTTGAAATCGGAAGTACATCTTCAAATTATATGGTCGTAGATCATATACGATAGTTTTCTTCCAAGGTACTTTGAACTTGAATATTTGTGACCTCGCTAATTGCCACCGTAAAAACGTTCCCTCGTACCTCGCCTACAATTGATTGATTTCCGCACGTCATACTCGAGGGGCAATTTAGTTTCAATCTCAATTGTTTTCGCAAACTTGGTTTCAATCTCAATCGTTTTCGGAAACCTATCAGTTATCAGTCACGTCAACATTTGAAGTTTCATGCTGCAATTTTTTAGCTAATTTGCGCATTGCAGATGCCGTGTTTGATATTTTTGTCTAAATTGATGCATTGAACCATTTCTATTCTTGAACATGGTCTTCAAATGTTCCTGAGGTTTAAGGTTTATTTCGTTTTTGGCCCTCAATTTAAGCAGCCAGAACTCTTAAAAAAAGCTATTTTCGAAATTGGAATTTTTCTGATCAAATGGATAAAGATTGACGATATTTGGGATCAATAAGTCACAGTCAGATTTTGAAATCTGAAGTACATCTTCAAATTATATGGTCGTAGATCATATACCTACGATAGTTTTCTTCCAAGGTACTTTGAACTTGAAAATTTGTGACCTCGCTAATTGCCACCGTAAAAACGTTCCCTCGTACCTCGCCTCAGAATTAATGATTTATTCACCGTGGTGTATCTTTCAAAAAAATATTATTTATCATCATTATAATGAGCTGAAGGGACGAAAAAAATATAATTGAGCAAATCTAAATTTAGTTGGAAAAAATTTGGCGTGGGAAGCCAGAAAAGTGACGGGAATTGTAAAATTTACGACAATCAAAGTTATTATTATTCGCTACTGTTAGCTTATTCTTCTCGGGGAAAAAAAAATTGGCTTTGAATGTTAATTCTGGTGGAAAGAACATTAAAAAAATTTGCTCAGTAACAACTATAGTGGAGAAAAATCCAGAAAATGATGTTAATTGACGAAAAAAGAAAAGCGTCATACGAACTTATTCTTGGGTGGCTTACAAGCTGAAGGGACGAAAAAAATATAATTGAGCAAATCTAAATTTAGTCGGAAAAAATTTGGCGTGGGAAGCCAGAAAAGTGACGGGAATTGTAAAATTTACGACAATCAAAATTATTATTGTTCGCTACTGTTAGCTTAGTCTTCTCGGAAAAAAAATTGGCTTTGAATTCTGGTGGAAAGAACATAAAAAAAATTTGCTCAGAAACAACTATAGTGGAGAAAAATCCAGAAAATGATGTTAATTGACGAAAAAAGAAAAGCGTCATACGAACTTATTCTTGGGTGGCTTACAATGTCGATACAACGCCTATTATGGTGGAGTTTACAAATCATTTTCAAGCTCTTGGCTTTTGTTATGTTTCAAATTTCCGTTGTTTGAGGGTGGACGTTTGATTCAAGGTGGAAACGATGGTCTTTTATGAATGAGAAAATTTTCAAATTAGCTAGAATTTTTTCTCCATTCGAGCTCAAATCATTGCACTTATCCTTTATACGAGTAGTTGGAGCTTTTGGAGTTTGGAAACTAATACTCTTGGCTTTTGTTATGTTTCAAATTTCCGTTGTTTGAGGGTGGACGTTTGATTCAAGGTAGAAATGATGGTCTTTTATGAATGAGAATATTTTCAAATTAACTAGCTAGAATTTTTTCTCCATTCGAGCTCAAATCATTGCACTTATCCTTTATACGAGTAGTTGGAGCTTTTGGAGTTTGGAAACTAATTTTAAATAATTCAAAACGGTAAAAAAATTAAGCCCAAAAAACTTCTAGGCCAACAAAAAGTGAAAGTTACTACCAAACTATAATTTATCTTTGAGGAAAAAAAAGAACGATTTACCTTTGGGGGAAAAAAAGAGAATTACGTTATACGTAGATAAAAATAAAATTGTCAATTAAGACCTAATAAAATTAATTGGACGCAACATTAAAATAAATGTACCGGAAAGCAAAATGCTAAACAAACATGATCTTGCTTTGACTATTACAATGTTTGTATTCATTTTTACTTTTTACTTTCCTTATCCTATAGGAAGGAAAGTAATGTAATCGGGTCAAATTTTCGATGGTCAGTTTTTAGTGCCAAAAATCCCACAAATCCAACCCATTAATTAAATAAATTCCCTCATTTGAACTTATATGAAGTTGTCCTCTCTTTTGATTTTCCAGGTAGCACCGCAACAGTTGGAACATTCGGTGACAGACTCGTCGTCTGTCTCTTACTCCAAACCGAACCAGCCGGTTCACCAGAAGGGCAACCAGTGCCGCAACAGTTGGAACATTCGGTGACAGACTCGTCGTCTGTCTCTTACTCCAAACCGAACCAGCCGGTTCACCAGAAGGGCAAACAGTTGGATTGTATGCTCGATAGTTTGACGGCAGAAATGTCTCGTCAAGGTGTCACCACAACCCAGAAGGGATGTTGCTCATCCTGCGACAAGCCCATTGTCGGCCAAGTCATTACTGCTCTAGGTAAGCCTTTGGAATTCTCGCCCGAAAATTATGACCTGATAACGTAATATGTGTAATCTGTGGTTACATGGTAACCTTTTCACTACTTGCGGCATCCTATTTAGACTTTGCCCGAAACCCGAAAATTATGACCTGATAACGTAATATGTGTAATCTGTGGTTACATGGTAACCTTTTCACTACTTGCGGCATCCTATTTAGACTTCGAAAATATTGTTCCTTCTCTAGATTTCGAGCTTGGAATTCTAGAAGAGATTTTCCAGAGTTGAATTCTTTAAGGTTTAATCGACTACGGGGACTTGCTTCGAAGCCAAACGCAACTGATTCATGAGTGTTGGTCAACACTCGACATAAAAAAAGTCCGTATAAAAATCTTTTGGTGAGTTTGAAGATTCATTTTTGGTCGTGTGTGATAATGTTATTTTCACCGTTTTCCTTTTCTTTGCAGGAAAAACCTGGCATCCGGAACATTTCATTGGGGACTTGCTTCGGAGCCAAACGCAACTGATTCATGAGTGTTGGTCAACACTCGACATAAAAAAGTCTTATAAAAATCTTTTGGTGAGTTTGAAGTATTAGAGATTCATTTTTGGTCGTGTGTGGTATTGTTATTTTCACCGTTTTCCTTTTCTTTGCAGGAAAAACCTGGCATCCGGAACATTTCATTTGCACCCACTGTAATCAAGAATTGGGAACCAGAAACTTCTTCGAAAGAGATTCCCGTCCCTACTGTGAACCCGACTATCACAACTTGTTCTCCCCCAGATGTTCTTACTGCAATGGCCCTATCCTTGATGTGAGTATTCGTAACACTTAAGTTTCTTTCCCAAATAATGTCTTCATTTACATTACATTGAAATAGGGGTCTTTTCTGACAAAATTCCTGTGTGCGGAGTCCAATAATTTCCCCTACTGTGAACCCGACTATCACAACTTGTTCTCCCCCAGATGTTCTTACTGCAATGGCCCCATCCTTGATGTGAGTATTCGTAACACTTAACTTTCTTTCCCAAATAATGTCTTCATTTACATTACATTGAAATAGGGGTCTTTTCTGACAAAATTCCTGTGTGCGGAGTCCAATAATTTCTTCATACTAAAGGCAGAGTTTGGCAGAGCCTTGTCACTGCAACCATTGGAATCTATTCTGCGCAAGTTTCTTCATATCCTTGTAGCCCTCCACACCCATACATTTGATCATATTAGAATAGAATATGTATATGTTTTATTTGCACATAATAATACGTACATGATAGTACATCGTACAATGGTCAAGTTTATCTAATCTAAGTGACAAATTATGATCCATCACTTTGGTTCTCAGTCTTCCTCTTCCATTTACTTTCCCTTCCATGTTTACAATGTATCGTATCCATGTCTTGTTTTTTGACGACCATTTCTCGCTCCCATGCTTTCAGAAATGCGTGACGGCACTCGAGAAGACCTGGCACACGGAGCACTTCTTCTGCGCCCAGTGCGGCAAACAGTTCGGCGAGGCAATGGTCAAGTTTATCTAATCTAAGTGACAAATTATGATCCATCACTTTGGTTCTCAGTCTTCCTCTTCCTTTCGTTCCATTTACTTTCCCTTCCATGTTTACAATGTATCATATCCATGTCTTGTTTTTTGACGACCATTTCTCGCTCCGATGCTTTCAGAAATGCGTGACGGCACTCGAGAAGACCTGGCACACGGAGCACTTCTTCTGCGCCCAGTGCGGCAAACAGTTCGGCGAGGACGGCTTTCACGAGAAGGACGGCAAGCCGTACTGCCGCGACGACTACTTCGACCTGTTTGCGCCCAAGTGCGGCGGCTGCAACCGTGCCATCATGGAGAACTACGTGTCCGCCCTGAACACTCAGTGGCATTCGACTTGCTTCGTGTGCAGGGTGAGTATTTGGGTCCCGTCGCATTGGGTCCGTCTCATATTGGAAGCGACGCGCGACTTTTAGTCGCCTGTAAAACCAAACCTATAAAAATTATAGACATAAAGAGTCTCTAACTTCATGAAATCATACTTACTTTACGTGTCCAGGGTTACCAAACAAATGCCGCTCAGTGGCATTCGACTTGCTTCGTGTGCAGGGTGAGTATTTGGGTCCCGTCGCATTCGGTCCGTCTCATATTGGAAGCGACGCGCGACTTTTAGTCGCCTGTAAAATCAAACCTATAAAAATTATAGACATAAAGAGTCTCTAACTTCATGAAATCATACTTACTTTACGTGTCCAGGGTTACCAAACAAATGCCGTCATATTGCACGAGTCTTGTCAGTGTTGCACGACTCGTATCGCATTTTCAGATGCGTTGATACAGTCTATCATTTTCATAGGTTTGGTTGTGCAGGCAACTAGGCTCTACTAAAAGAGGCGCGACTACGTTCCAATGTGAGACGGGCCCCGCCCCGTACCTATCTCACGGACACCAAAAAAGTCAAAGTCCTACTGGAACTTGACCTGCCTTGGTGGCGTACTGGTTAAGATGCTCGCCTGGTAAACAGGAAAGCCGGTTCAGTCCCCCAGTCGAGGTAGTTTTATCCTCATTTATTTGAGGATTCAGGTTCGTGTTTAGTCCCATCATGTTAGCATGTCAATCTCTTATCGAATCACCTATCAGTGCTAAACAGGTGTCTTTATTAACTTCTATTTAAACTTTGATATCATGCAAATTACATGCATCATTTACCCAGTCACCTATTTGCATGCCATTCCTTTTGCGGTGAGACTATTCGACTCATTCCAATCTCACGTAATAACCTTTCAAATCGCATTAGATGTTTTCAATAGTCACAAAGTCTCTATTGTGACGAAGCATAGGTAATTCCGTCAGAACGAATGAAGTAGAACAGATAGTTCATGTCATGCGATGGTTGGGCGTAGCCCGTGTTTTCCCAACACAGTTTTCTTTCGCTCGTTCCCTAATACGATGTAAACATGCAATTAAGATAATGGGGAAAACAGTTTTGATGGATTTTAAAGCTAGTAAACGATGACGGAGTCGTAAAAGTCAGTTTGCACTGGTGCACGAATATCCAACACAGTTTTCTTTCGCTCGTTCCCTAATACGATGTAAACATGCAATTGAGATAATGGGGAAAACAGTTTTGATGGATTTTAAAGCTAGTAAACGATGACGGAGTCGTAAAAGTCAGTTTGCACTGGTGCACGAATAAGTTTTCGGATGGAGATGCTTAGCGGTTTTTATGGTTCTTTTAGTTTAGAGCCAAATGACTCTCGCGAAAATAATAATTATTCTAGTAGGTAGCCAACCCGGGGTGCCATTTAGCGCTACCAAAATAGAAATTACGTTATTATTATTCCACTTAGAGAGGAAAAATATGATTATAAACTCTATACCTGTTAAACTTGACTTTCATAGAATAATTATACCTTGTTTACTCTGCCAGTATAGGACTGAAAAGCCCCTTTACTTCTTGATGTTGATTTTTTTTTTTTTTTTTTTTTTTTTTTTCTCTCGCTAAGATCTGCTTTTGAAAGTTTCAGCTGTCCCTCTACCACCTCATTGTGAATTGTGCTAAGCCCATGTCTAATCTATGTTCTTATTGTTTCTTTTAGGACTGTAAGAAGCCAGTCACAGGCAAATCCTTCTATGCTATGGAAGGCAAGCCTGTCTGTCCTAAATGTGTTGGCGTTGATGAGGAAGAAGAGACTTAAACCCTTTTTTTTGTACCAAAATCCCCCCACCGAAATCATATGCCCTTGAGCTTTACTTACTGTCAACAAGCATTTGAACTGTGCCTTTGTAGGTGTTAAAATCTTTGCTATCTCTGAGACTTTTAGGTGCTTAGATGTATTTTTTGTACTGAATATTATTGTCGGGTTGTCAGTGAATCAGGAGAGATGTTTGAAATTTTGTGAATGACTGCCTCGAGTCTTTTGAAACTTTTGTGGTGTCCTTGCTCTTCAATGTCCTGTTGATTACTAATGTTGTGCCATTGAATGCATCCGGAACAAGCATAATATTTACAAAGAGAAAAGTGACATCATCTTGTACAGGGTCATCAATGACATTGATAACCTATTCGACACATTCATCATCTTGAACATCATTCATATCAATATCATTATCAATGGTACCTAAAGGTGTGTCCACACATAGTCGACCGGCCGTCGATTCACATCGATCGACGGTCGTCGACTTGTGGACACACCTTAATACTAGACCTCTTTCTGCGGAGGCGGATTTTTTGTATCTATCCAAACATGTTATGTAAAAAATGTAAATGCAATTTCTTTGTGTTATTATGTCCCAACTTTGGTGCTTTGCTTACTGCAGCATTGTAGGATTTTTCCCAATAACTCAATAATCCTAAAATCCAATGTTTACCTACCATGCTGGCACCGGTCGCTATGCGCATTTATATGTCATAGCTACTCATTTTCCTCACGAGGCTGAGTGGGCCCCCAAACATGTTATATTACATACTCCTATGCGAAGGTCTATCTAATTTCACCAATAGATTTGGAGAGCAATAAATTTGAACTACAAATACAGGAAAAAAAGGCATTTAATAACAACAGACTCTTGACTCTTGAGGAGAAGGCAACCACTAGGTGAGGTCAACGTCAGAAGAGTTCTCTACCACCCAACGCATTTCTAATGGTATTGGAAAAGTAAAGTCATGTTTAAAGGTCATGGATAATCAAATTTTCAATGATTGTCTTCTTCCGAAGTAATTAAGTTTGAACATTATACCTTATCTACCTGAGAAGAGTGTAGCGTGGGTTGAATTAAGTCCGAACTTCCCATTGTTTGAGAATTTGACCACAGTAGTAGCCTACTGCTAAAGTATTACATATTATTTTGTTAAGGCGGTCTCTTCCTGATCCCTTGTGTGGCGCGTCCATTTCAGTTTCTTGATCCCTTGTGTGTCGTGTGGCGCGTCCATTTCAGTTTAGGACTATTGCACTGCGAGTAAGGGACTCTTTAGTCCTATTATTATTTGAACAAATTCACAGCTAAAGCTGTAGTTTTATTTTTTACAAGAATATTAAAACAAGTAATAAACAAACAAAAATTACAAATTTAGTCCTATTCGAACAGTTTAAACAAGCACTATTATTAGTAGTAGCAAATCAGTGCCTTTTAGTAACACCTGTTGATATTATCTATGTAGTACTGAAGGTATTACTTTCCATTACACTACGTATATTGAACTTACACAATGTAACGTAAAAGTATATTGGAATCGGGTCAGATTTTTGTTGCCAAATTTCAATGTCAAGAAGTTGCCTAGTACAACAGAAGGTACGCTGATTTATCAGACCGCGAAGATTTTGAAAATTTACAAGTCCACAATTTTTCCATTTCACGCTGCTATGAGTTTTTGAGTTTGCCAATTTTTTTATTTTTGAGCAAATTTCATGTTAATTTGTAAAAAGAAACTAGAAAAAATACATCTAGAAATCTATTCTGGTGTAGAAAAATGTAGTGAAAGACGTAAACAATATTAACGAATAGATAAACGAAGTATACTTTTTGCTTTCGAGTCTTCAACCAAATTGACTTTTTCATTTTATTTTTAAGAGGTTTTTTTTCCCTCCCTTTAAGGCGCTTTAACACAACGGACAGTAGGTCGTTTCATAGAGGTAACTGTAAGTGCTGAGTATCTAATGTCTGATCGTCCCGAAAGCGAAGAGAGGAGCAGAGGAGGAAGACTGGCCAAATTGTAAAAGTCAGTACAAGATCAAAGTAGGTATTTAGGTAATACCATCTCGGCGAATTACCTTGATTTACTGCATCATTGTAATTAGAAATTACACAATGTCCAAGATAGCAAATGTCTCCCAGGTCGAATTTCACCACCGTGGTGTGGATTATCTCAAGATTAAGTAGTTCAATCTGAGGTTGACCTGGCTAAGTAATACCCAGATGGTAAACCCCAGCATAAGAGCTGGGTGGTAAAGACCGCCCTGGGCGCCATAACACTGTTGTCATGTTGTCAACATTCGAGTCCCTTAAACGTGCTAAATATTTCACTGGAGAGTTCCCCGAAAACTCTTTTCGGTGTGTTTTGATATATGAATTTCCAAAGTGTAACCAAAAGGCTGTCGTGTTATTTATCAGTTCTCAATTCGACCTCGGTTTTTTCCGCCTCCGTGGAAATCATTTTGGCACTTTCTCACGCCGTATATTGTGACGTCACGTGAATTCTGTTACATGTCAAGGTTTGATAGAAATTTATGGTCTCTAAAATGATGATTATTAATTTATTACATATATGTAGTGTAGATCGATATGATTAACACTTGTATGCCGCGTCAGTTATCTGTCGGCGCCTTGTCCGAAAATACACCTTTTTTGCCTGGACACTCAAAGTGGTAATTGTAATGCTTTGCCAAAAGGGTTAACTTTTCTCTTCACGTTTATCATTGCTTATTATTTCAATGAATGAATAAGATTGATGGAAAAACACATCAGCTCATTGCTCACTCTACTTTTGCTTCCTCCTTTGTTTTGGTATAAAGAAGCGAAGAGATTTTATCAATCTTCATGAGGAGGAAATCTTTGGCCAATTTTAATTTAACTCTTCCTCTTTGAGGTTAATTCTTCAGCTTATAACATTTATGGTAGATTCCACCAACCTTCTTTCCAGCCTCAAATCCCAAAAATCAGTTGAATTGTACACATCATTTTAGAGGGGTTCAGCTCTGCTTTTAAAAACAACACTGGTCGCTACTCAATCGTCCTCACGAGGTTGAGTGCACCCCGAACTCCCAGCACAGAGCCGAAAAAAATTCGGCCACGCCGGAAATCGAACCCGGACCTCCTGCGTGCAAGCCTAGTGTGATACCCACTCGGCCACGGTGGTTGCTATAGATATCACAATAACAAGCCGCTACTCAATCGTCCTCACGAGGCTGAGTGCACCCCGAACTCTAAGCACAGAGCCGAAAAAAATTCGGCCCCGCCGGAAATCGAACCCGGACCTCCTGCGTGCAAGCCTAGTGTGATACCCACTCGGCCACAGTGGTTGCTATAGATATCACAATAACATTGTTGCCAGATGACTTAGAAGTCTCGGAACAAAGTCCTCCAAACCTTTTTCTCCCTTTTCAATCCTGTTCGTACGATCATTTTACACAAACAGGGCAATCTCACATGGAAGCTCTTTCTTTAGCATTGCAGGGTCTTTTCAAAAAACTCTAAGAAAGCTGAACTTATCTTGGATCTATGCAAATTTCCATTATGAGAAATTTATGGTCTCTAAAATGATGATTATTAATTTATTACATATATGTAGTGTAGATCGATATGATTAACACTTGTATGCCGCGTCAGTTATCTGTCGGCGCCTTGTCCGAAAATACACCTTTTTTGCCTGGACACTCAAGAAATTTATGGTCTCTAAAATGATGATTATTAATTTATTACATATATGTAGAGTAGATCGATATGATTAACACTTGTATGCCGCGTCAGTTATCTGTCGGCGCCTTGTCCGAAAATACACCTTTTTTGCCTGGACACTCATGCTATGGTCTCATCATCCCGAAATCGAAGAGAGAAGGACAGGATAGGAGAAAGCCAGCCGTTCCAAGAACGAACCTTATCTGCTGAGGATAAAGTTTGCCCCGGGCGGGAATCGAACCCGCGCTACCCTCCAATGGCGGCAGTACCAGAGTAAAAAGAAGAATTATTATAGAAATAATTACGTACATTTATTGAAGGAGGCTCTTAGTAATGCTGTGATATCCACAAAATCCACTACATTAATTAGTTTACCTTAATTTATTTAGTCCGTTTGCTCTGATTATTTTATTTTCTTTTTATTTCAGTTGAGAAAGATCCCTCCCAAACAAAGATAGAGGCCAGGAGGCGGATTTCTTGTATCTCTCCAAACATGATATATATAATACCCACTCGGGTACTTGTGCAGAAGTCACGTCCGTGGAATATTGCTACCAAAGGAACTGGTCTATCTAATGTCTAATTTTACCAATAGATTTGGATAGCAATAAATTTGAACTACAAATACAGGGAAAAAGGCATTTACTAACAATAGATGCATGAGTGGAAGGCAACCACTAGGCGGGTTTAAAGCCTTTGAGTTTACTACCACCTAACACATTTCTAATGGTACATACTAGAAAAGTAAACGCTATGGTTGTAAGCGCTAAGTCAAAGGTTCGATTTCCACCCGGGGCGGATTTTATCCTAAACAGACGAGCTTCGTTCTCGGAACACCTGCCTTTCTCCTATCCTGTCCTTCTGTCTTCGATTTGGGGACTATAAGACCTCAACATTTGTTGCAGTTGTCTCTATCAAATCTCTTAACTTGTTAACCCTGTTGAAATAGGGCTGAACAGTTCCTTTGCCCCAGAAACCATCAGTTTCTCTTAATTTAAAAGATTTTTAGTAATACCTGCTATTTTGTAGTACTTTTCTACTTTCCATGGTAGAGAACATATGTACAGGAACTTACACAATGTAACGTAAAAGTATATTTTATTGGAATCGGGTCAAATTGTTGTCGCCAAATTTCAATGTCAAGAAGAATAGAAGGTACGCCGATTTATCAGACCACAAAGATTTTGAAAATTTACCAAGTCCACAATTTTTCCATTTCACGCTGCTATGAGTTTTTGAGTTTGCCAATTTTTTTCTTATTTTTGAGCAAATTTCATGTTAATTTGTAAAAAGAAACTAGAAAAAATACATCTAGACTATCATTTTCATAGGTTTGGTTGTGCAGGCAACTAGGCTCTACTAAAAGAGGCGCGACTACGTTCCAATGTGAGACGGGCCCCGTACCTATCTCACGGACACCAAAAAAGTCAGAGTCCTACTGGAACTTGACCTGCCTTGGTGGCGTACTGGTTAAGATGCTCGCCTGGTAAACAGGAAAGCCGGTTCAGTCCCCCAGTCGATACATCTAGAAATCTATTCTGGTGTAGAGAAATGTAGTGAAAGAAGTAAACAATATTAACGAAATACTTTTTGCTTTTGAGTCTTCAGCCAAATTAACTTTTTCATCTTATTTTTTAGACGTTTTTTCCCTCCCTTTTAGGCGCGTTTAATGATAAGAGGTAACTGTAACTGGTAAAAGTGCTAAGGTCTCATCGTCCCGAAAACAAAGAGAGGAGGAGAGGAGGAAGACTGGCCAAATCGATGAACTCAGTCCAAACTCAAAATAGGTAATGCCATCTGGGGGAATTACCTTGATTGATATTACTGTTATTAGAAATTACCATACTGTAGAATGTAGAATCTTGATAAAATAACGTTTAAAAGAATGCCCAATATAGCAGTTATTGCCTTACTGGTGACTCTTCAAGTCTTCATGAATAAGACAGCTCTAAGGTCGAGTTTTACCTTCGTGTTTTGTCTCAGGATTGAGTTCAATCCGAGGTTGACCTGGCTATTAAGTATAGGGAAATCCTTTCATCTCAATACCGAGTTGGTAAACATCAGCATAAGAAGAGGGTGTTGTCATGTTGTCAACATTCGAGTCCCTTAAACGTGCTAAATATTTCACTGGAGAGTTCCCCGAAAACTCTTTTCGGTGTGTTTTGATATATGAATTTCCAAAGTGTAACCAAAAGGCTGTCGTGTTATTTATCAGTTCTCAATTCGACCTCGGTTTTTTCCGCCTCCGTGGAAATCATTTTGGCACTTTCTCACGCCGTATATTGTGACGTCACGTGAATTCTGTTACATGTCAAGGTTTGAGGGGGGGGGGGATCGAAATTTTGTTCGAATTTACCACGCACTCAAGTCTGTACAATTTTGCCGTGTTGCTGAAAGGCCGAAGGACATATGACATCGTTGCATTTTTACCGCTTATCAGCCTTTTCAACAGACTTTGTTTCCATTTATTATTGTGATAAACCAGATCTTTGTTTTCATTAACTTCTCAGGTCAAATAGATCGCATTTGAACTGTCTATCTGGCGTCCAGTAATCCTTTAGTCCTCGAATAAGGCGTTTTTTAACTCTGTGAATTAAGTTTGTCTCAGAGACAGCAAGATTATTTTATTTCATCATGGCACAATTTACCCCAAACAGCATCTACCTAATACCTCTCTTTTGATTACAGTTTACAATTTTGCCGTGTTGCTGAAAGGCCGAAGGACATATGACATCGTTGCATTTTTAACATTGCAGGGTCTTTTCAAAAAACTCTAAGAAAGCTGAACTTATCTTGGATCTATGCAAATTTCCATTATGAGAAATTTATGGTCTCTCACAGACTTTGTTTCCATTTATTATTGTGATAAACCAGATATTTGTTTTCATTAACTTCTCAGGTCAAATAGATCGCATTTTAACTGTCTATCTGGCGTCCAGTAATTCTTTAGTCCAGTTACTTGGTCAATTTTAATTCCACGAGAACAGTACCTGAACTGTTTAAACTTTATGTAATCCAGCCATAAAATCCTACCTTTAGTCCAGTTACTTGGTCAATTTTAATTCCACGAGAACAGTACCTGAACTGTTTAAACTTTATGTAATCCAGCCATAAAATCCTATCTTTAGTCCAGTTACTTGGTCAATTTATTTTAATTCCACGAGAACAGTACCTGAACTGTTTAAACTTTATGTTATCCAGCCATAAAATCCTATGAATATTATTGTTGTCTATGCCATTTCTAACATTTTTTGTTCTCCCTCCCCAGGACTGTCGTCAGCCGTTCCAGGGCGGTTCGTTCTTCGACCACGAAGGTCTCCCGTATTGTGAGACTCACTATCACGCCAAGCGGGGTTCTCTGTGTGCGGGATGTCATAAACCCATCACGGGTAAGAAACTTTGTTCTTTGATAGGAATTCAACTTCACTGTGCCTTTGGATGCCCGCAGAACGAGGAATTCAAGATGAAGCACAAAGATGAAGCCGTAAGATGAAAAAAACAAACGTACACATTCTTATGAGACCGTGCAGAACGAAACATTCCGAAGTTTCAACATAAATTTCAGGAAAAATTTTCAAGAACAAAATATTTTGTTTTTGAGGCAGTTCATCGAGAAGACTTGACGTTGACGCTCATTGGTTTACTCAAGTTCACCTAAACTGAAGTTGCAGGCAGGGTCAATGGTCAGTTTGGAAATCTTTCTGGATTATTCAACCTCGTTCTGCGTGCGCTTCTTTCTGGATTTTCGCCAGCCTAGTTAGCTTAGTTGGTAGTGCGTCTGTCTTGTAAGCGCTAGGCCGCGGGTTCGATTCCCGCCCGGGGCGGATTTTATCCTGATGGGATAATGTTCGTTCTCGGAAGGCTGGCTTTCTCCTATCCTGTCTTCCTTCTCTCTTCGATTTCGGGACGATAAGACCATAGCAGTTACAGTTCCCATCGTAGGCTTTCTCCTATCCTGTCTTCCTTCTCTCTTCGATTTCGGGACGATAACTAGCAGTTACAGTTCCCTCTGCTTTCTTCCACCTGGCTTCCTTCTCTCTTCGATTTCGGGACGATAAGACCATAGCAGTTACAGTTCCCTCTGTCAAACCTCTTTAACCTGGCTTCCTTCTCTCTTCGATTTCGGGACGATAAGACCATAGCAGTTACAGTTCCCTCTGTCAAACCTCTTTAAAATGGTTCGATTCCCGCCCGGGGCGGATTTTATCCTGATGGGATAATGTTCGTTCTCGGAACGGCTGGCTTTCTCCTATCCCTCTCTTCCTTCTCTCTTCGATTTCGGGACGATAAGACCATAGCAGTTACAGTTCCCTCTGTTAAACCTCTTTAAAAAAATTCCTTCTCTCTTGATTTCGGGACGATAAGACCATAGCAGTTACAGTTCCCTCTAACTCTTAAAAAAAAAAGAAGTTGCAGGCAGGGTCAATGGTCAGTTTGGAAATCTTTCTGGATTATTCAACCTCGTTCTGCGTGCGCTTCTTTCTGGATTTTCACCTGAATTGTTTCAGGATGTTCCTCCTGAAGATGTTTCATCTTTGTGCTTCATCTTGAATTCCTCGTTCTGCTTTGTCACTAAAGATTACATCATTTACTCTTACCCTCAGGTGGGCTAGCCGCTAGAAACTTACAGCCCCATTTTATGAAGAAAAAATTCTCGCTGTCAAGTCTAACTAAAACAAATTTTAGCGGGTTCGATTCCCGCCCGAGACGGATTTTATCCTGCACAGATAAGGTTCGTGCTTGGAATGACGGGCTTTTTCCTATCCTGTCTTCCATCTTTCTTCGATTTCCGGATGATATGACCTCCGTTGCAGTTACATCAAACTTCTTGATTTTAAACTATAAATCATTTAGAATATCCTCTGCTGGAGGTGTCTTTGTTTAATGAATATTGAAACGGGGCGGGGTCGAGTTGATTGGAACACATAACAGTCATCAGATGCCTTCAGGCACACTCTATTTGTCAAGGGTCTAGGTTTTCCTTGCCCTTGGGATCAATTTAATTTGAAGAAACCATTTACTGATGAAAATTTGTAATGAAATATGAGTTGAAGAATAATACTACCACCTTTTTCTGCCGCAGGTGTCTTTGTTTAATAACTAATTCAATATTACCTTTTTCTGCCGCAGGTCGTTGTATTACCGCCATGTTCCGCAAGTTCCATCCGGAACATTTCGTGTGCGCCTTCTGTTTGCGGCAACTCAACAAGGGCACCTTTAAGGAGCAAAACGACAAGCCGTACTGCCACGGATGCTTTGAAAAACTCTTTGGCTAAACCCATCCTCTGGGTTGAACCATTCTATGGCTGCTATAGAGACTATTGCAGCTTTGATCAAAGAACTGTTACGGATGTTATGAAAAACTCTTTGGCTAAACCCAGCTTGTGGGTTCAACAATTTCTACCTATGATCCAAGGCTTTCTGCCTCTTTAACTCTTTACTCAAAAAAGCTAATATACGAGTTATACGATATACGAGTTTACCTTTGGGTTTAGCCTTCTATGGCTGCTCTCTTAACCCGTTTGGCTAAACCCTAGGAACTGGAACACAGTTTGGGACACATTGCCAAGGAACTTCGATTGAACCCCGAAGTAAATGGGTTGAGCCCATCCCTCTGTAATTTGAACGAATATTGGTGCTATGAAATGAAGTCATTAGATAATAATTAGTGCCATGACTACAATTTTTCTTTAAAGGACATATGTAGTTTGTATTAATTTTGAATAATTATGTGCCAAAACATGCCATTATGGATACAGTTGGAAAATCATCAATTTTAGATTTACTGAGGTTAGCTTTCACCAATTCTTTTTCAGCCCCTAGAATGCCTGTTAAGCTAACAGCCTGTTAAGTTCCATTTGCTTTGTATAGAATTAACAGGGCTGTTAAGCTAACCGACCATTAGGGTCTAAAAAGGAGGTTGGTGAAAACTGCAGTGAGGATTTTTTAGTACAGTGGTTAGACAATTATAATTGCAGCTATTAGAGCACATATCGGTTGAAAATGAGCTTACTGAGGTTAGCTTTCACCAATTCTTTTTCAGCCCCTAGAATGCCTGTTAAGCTAACAAACAGCCTGTTAAGTTCCATTTGCTTTGTATAGAATTAACAGGGCTGTTTAACCGACCATTAGGGTCTAAAAAGGAGATTGGTGAAAACTGCAGTGAGGATTTTTTAGTACAGTGGTTAGACAATTATAATTGCAGCTATTAGAGCACATATCGGTTGAAAATGAGAAAATAAACTCCCCATATTCGAAAACGGAAAATAGGGTTTTCACAACAATTTAGTATTATTAATGAATTATTATTTATTATCAACGTGAATCATTATTTGCCATGTTACAAAATGAAAATATTCGAAATTCTCATATTCGATTATGGAACATAGAGATTACACAATAATTTAGTAGTTACTAATTAATTATTATCAAACTGAATCACTCGTTGCCATGTATTGTCGCACCTTCACAGTAACTTTAATTTATTCGAAATTCTCATATTCGATTATGGAAAATAGAGATTACACAATAATTTAGTAGTTACCTACTAATTAATTATTATCAAACTGAATCACTCGTTGCCATGTATTGTCGCACCTTCACAGTAACTTTAATGTAATAATCTACTTAATTAACTAATTTTAATCAAAATACAGGGTGTTTCACTGTTTCATGTATGTACTCGTATTTTCCCGGAGCTTCGTTCTATTATTATTTTTTAGGCAGGTAGAGATTTCCGCAATGTTGACACAATTGTGGGACGGTATATAATGGCATGAGGTATAAAATAAAATATTAGGTACAAAACCCATGAAATTTGTTGATTCTTTTCTACTTTGAGACGCCCTGTATTATTCCTGGTGCCAATATTATGAGCCACCCAGACTTTCTTCAATGGGACTTGGCGCAATAGATTTTAGTCATTATTTCTGCTTCCTCTTCTTCAGCTCCTTCTTCTTATGGTAGGGTCCTCCTTACTCAAAAGGATTGTATAAACGGTGTCATTCATGCAAGAAAATCTAGTAATGGAAAACCATATCGACAGAAAAAATTGTGGGAAGAATACCCGCATATGTAGAGTACCTACACTACAAGACTTCCTACTGTATACTAAAAACAATATGGCAAACAAACAACTTTGATTGAGCGTTCAAACTATACTATGAAAAATCGTCAAATGATATTTCAAGGCTGAGTTACATTTGCCCGAGATGTGACGTAAAAATGTTGCAAATCTGTGGAAAGATGGCAAAACACGATAACCAACATTTTTTTCAAAATGGAGTTAGTAATTGATTCTTAGTAACCTTTTTGCGCTCTATCGATTGGTATAATCAGAATTGTCCTACGACTTACCGTTCCTGAGATATTAATGGAGTCAAAACAGGATAACTGCCATTGTGCCTAACTCTGGCAGAGCTCTTTTACTCTTTAATTTTGATTAATCGGATGAAACTGTACCGCTTTACAAGCATTGTGCCTAACTCTGGCAGAGCTCTTTTACTCTTTAATTTTGATTAATCGGATGAAACTGTACCGCTTTACATCTCTCATGTACCTGAGTGTTTTCTTACGTACATTAATAAATAATATCTAAATTCTACATATGTACATATAAATGCGTACATGATAAATAACAATGTCAACATACATGATATATGTCTACATATAAATCTACATATAAATTCTACTATCTACATATAAATTGTAAAATTGTTTTGAAAATGTTATAATTATGATTTCACACATTCCCTTGACCCCCATTTTGTTTGAGGTGTCCGAAAAATGGATAATTAATACGAGGTTAATTTGCAGACGCAACTGACGAGCTGTCCTCATATTAATGCGTACATGATAAATAACAATGTCAACATACATGATATATGTCTACATATAAATCTACATATAAATTCTACTATCTACATAGAAATTGTAAAATTGTTTTGAAAATGTTATAATTATGATTTCACACTTTCCCTTGACCCCCATTTTGTTTGAGGTGTCCGAAAAATGGATAATTAATACGAGGTTAATTTGCAGACGCAACTGACGAGCTGTCCTAAAACGAAATGCATTATTGTTATGTATTATTTGTTGTTTAATGTAAATTCATATTATTATTATTATTATTATTTGTTTTTAGCTTAACTTCGTTTTGTATTGTTTCAAACAATTTTGTTTGTGTACCTTTGTAAATTTCGGCTGAAAGTAGGTTTAGCTTGTTTAAGACAAGATGACACTAATGTTTGATTTCCATTATCCACCTCTAGGGACCATGTTTAAATTGTTTTCTTTTCGTTGTTTCTTACTTTGTTCTTTCACACTTGCACCTTTCTGTCCTGTTTGTAAATTTGTTTATTCGAATAAGTCGGACTATCAAAAATTCTAAATTGATTTTTTTTTTTCTTCGAATAAGGCGTTTTAACTCTGTGAATTAAGTTTGTCTCAGAGATAGCAAGATTATTTTATTTCATCATGGCACAATTTACCCCAAACACCTTTCTGTCCTGTTTGTAAATTTGTTTATTCGAATAAGTCGGACTATCAAAAATTCTAAATTAAGTTTTTTTTCGAATAAGGCGTTTTAACTCTGTGAATTAAGTTTGTCTCAGAGATAGCAAGATTATTTTATTTCATCATGGCACAATTTACCCCAACTTCTCTCTTCGATTTCGGAATGATAGGACCTTAGCAGTTACAGTTCCCTCTGTCAAACCTCTCTACAAGACTTTTTCCACCATGGTGATTTTACATTTTGAACTTTTCTTTTAGCCCCCTTGCCAGTCTAGTTAGCTTAGTTGGTAGCACATCTACCTTGTAAGCGCTAGGCCGTGGGTTCGATTCCCGCCCGGGGCGGATTTTATCCTGATGGGATAATGTTCGTTCTGTGCTAGGCCGCGGGTTCGATTCCCGCCCGAGGCGGATTTTATCCTGATGGGATAATGTTCGTTCTCGGAACGGCTGGATTTCTCCTATCCTGTCTTCCTTCTCTCTTCCGATTTCGAATGATAGGACCTTAGCAGTTACAGTTCCCTCTGTCAAACCTCTTTAAAAAAAATCTACCAGCCCACTCATTAATATTCTGTACTTTCCTTCTGAGGAAGGAGGCCCTGTAATATTATCTCTTCCTACAAATTTGTAGTCTTTCTTCTTGTTAATTTTATTATACGATTATTTCTTTGTTGTTATATTATTTTTCTTCATTAATTTTATTGAACATACGGATATAATTAATTTTCTTCTTGTTAATTTTATTATACGATTATTTCTTTGTTGTTATATTATTTTTCTTCATTAATTTTATTGAACATACGGATATAATTTTTATTTGCTAAATCATTTTATTTTGTTTTTGCTAAACATGAAATATACGCACATTATTGTACTTGTAGGAATTATTTGGACGTAACACACGAAACTGTACAAAAAAATCTAATAACAAACCATGATATTGGATATTATCTTGTTTTGCCATCTGACAAATTCTAAATAATTAGTATATTTCAAAGATGTCAAAAAAGATAATGGACAATAACCTGATTTGGCATCGTGCCAAAACCAAATGGAATGATGTCAAAATCGGATAAAGTAGGACTCACTTATCTTGGTTTGGCCTCCAACACCGTTCAAAAGTGTGTTAAACGTTGACAATAGAAGATGGCAAAACAGGATCCTGTTTTGCCCTAAAAAAATCGTTCAAAAATGCGTTTTACGTTGAAAATGGAAGATGGCAAAATAAGATATCTTTTTTAAAAGGCTATTATCTCAGTTCCTGGTAATGCCGAAGAAATTATTCTTAAACAGATTAATACCTTATTCTCTTACCTATATTACAGTCCAAGAATGAATATTGTAAGTATAATTAAAAAAAAGATAAAAATATTTTCATGTTGAAAAAAACGTTTTTTTACTCTCCTGTAAAATTTGAAAAATGTTGGTTATCGTGTTTTGCCATCTTTCCACAGAAATTACCAAAATAAGACGAATGGCGTAATTTTCCTCAACAAAATGAACCATGACGGGTGTAGAGTTACCAATCGGGGAATTGTAAGTCTCCTAAGCTTATAGCTATTAATTACATAAAATATATCATTTTTTATTACTTTACAAAATGGTGCTAAATTAAATAATAACAAAAAGAACTAAAGTATGAGTTTTGATGGAGGGAACTGTAACTGCAAGGGTCTTATCGTCCCGAAATCGAAGAGAAAAGGAAGACAGAATAGGAGAAAGCCAGCCGTTCCGAGAACGAACATTATCAATAACAAAAAGAACTAAAGAAGATATTGAGCGTTTTAAACACAAAACTCAACTCTCTCAAAAGTTCTAAACTTTTGAAACTAGGTAGTATGGCTTTACGTAATTATGAATTTAAAAAGCTCGCCAGCCTAGTTAGCTTAGTTGGTAGTGCGTCTGCCTTGTAAGCGCTAGACCGCGGGTTCGATTCCCGCCCCGGGGCGGATTTTATCCTGATGGTATAATGTTCGTTCTCGGAACGGCTGGCTTTCTCCTATCCTGTCTTCCTTCTCTCTTCGGACATCACGTACAAGTTGGAATTTTAAGTACCATCAGTACTCGGCAGGTCGCAAAAAGGCAAGTAGGAGGCTGGTAATTTAGTAATATTGTTTTCGTGTTTTCCTCCCCCAACCCCAACGATACACAAAAATGTCTCTTCATCCTAGCCTTGCAATGGAAGAACTCCTGTAAGGGCTTTTACGCGGGTTTGTGAGATATAGTATGCATCTTCAGCAAAAAAACTCACTGATCGATCTTTGAGCTCCCCAGAGGCCCCTTCTAAGTTTTGCAGCTCACTGACCTACTAGTCAATCATACAATGGTTTCACAATAGATTACAATGCTTAACACGGATGAACCCCTAAATGGAGTTCGTAAAGAAACAGCAAGAAAACTTGTAAAAGGCCTTCTTCAGAAAACTCATGTTGCCCACACTATTACCAGGAATATGTTGCTCGAAAAGGCTTAAAAAGACGTCCGCATTCTGTTCCCCATAATATTGTAAAATCCCGTCACACACTGTTTTCAAACAGCTTTATCACAGGATTTATCTCCAGCTCTGTCAGTATTGTCTTCGCATCCTAGCCTTGCAATGGAAGAACTCCTAAAATAGGCCTTTACGCGGGTTTGTGATCTTTGGTACACATCTTCAAGGCTTAAAACTTACTGATTAGTCTTTGAGATCCGCAGTAGTCCCCAGAGCCCTTCTTAATTTGAGTTCTGCAGTTCACTAAACTACTATAGTCATACACTGGAGTAACAATAGTTTAAATTGGTTAATACGGATGAAAACTTGAAAACCTATATGGGGCTCGTAAACAAACAGCAAGAACACTTGGAAAAAGGCTTTCTTCAGAAAACTCACGTTGCCCACACTATTACCAGGAATATGTTGCTCGAAAAGGCTTAAAAAGACGTCCACATTCTGTTCCCCATAATATTGTAAAATCCCGTCACACACTGTTTTCAAACAGCTTTATCACAGGATTTATCTCCAGCTCTGTCAGTATTACCGACTAAGTACACATATTTATTTCCTGCCAAGTGTTCCAGGAACGCAAATTGATGGCACAAATCACAACGCCAATGCCTACGAGAAAAATAAGATCTGCCAACGGAGAGAAGAGAGGAAAAAGATATAAAGTTTTTTTTTTCTTTGCAAAGCATAAAAAAACTCAGACAAATAATATCAAGTTTCTGTTTGGAAGACTGATAAATGACGTCGATTAGGCTTTCGATGTAAACTCAGGATTGGAGCAAGGAGGGAATATCTTACTAAAAAAATACATTACTTCTTTTTACAAGAAAATATTTATGTAGGCACCTCAGGAGGTCAAGTGACAAAATCTGCCCCAAGCAATGTAACATACTAGAGGCCCTCAACCATCCATCAGTGCACCACTTTCCATTTTATCAGCCACATGATGCTTTTGCTTTTATTGAAAAAAATGTTCGATAAAGATAAAAATATAATAAAAGCATTATTTTATCCGCTAACCCGCGGGAGTCCCCCCATTTTACAAAATAATGTTAAATGGGGCAGACTGTTTCAATTACACAGTATATTCGCACGTTACATACCGACACTATAACACACAAAAGAGAAAATTTGATTAAGAGAAGAAAGAGAGAAAAAAAAAAACGAAATGTGAAAAACAAAACAGTGCTGAAAAAGAAAGAGAAGAGAAGGAGCAGGTGTATGTGTGTGTGGGAGAGATGAGAGAAGAAAGAATGGGGGAAAAGGAAAGGACAGAGAGAGGGAGAGAGGGGGGAAGGAAAGGAGTGTGAGAAAAGAGGGGGAGAAAGAACAGGGAGCGCGGGGGGGAAATTTATTGAAAAGCATTTCATATTTTTTCCCCCTCGGTAAAGTGCAAATTGCATAACAAGATGAGTACTATAGTGCATAATACCACCACTAGGACGATGTAAATTGTATACCAATTATATTACAAGTACGCCATTGTTATGATTTCAAGTGTCTCGATGGAAAAAAAAAAAAAAAAAAAAAAAAAAAGGGGTTGCAAGGAAAACAAAAAGGGGGGAAAAGAAATGATTTCAAGTGTCTCGATGGAAAAAAAAAAAACAGGGATTGCAAGAGAAACAAGAAGGAGGAGAAAGAAGGTAACGAGTGAGTGAGAGGAGAGAAAAAGAAAAGTGTGTGAGGGAGAAAAAAAAAAGAGGGAGATTACATAAATACAACATACAGTTTACACAGACACACAGAAGCAATACATAAATACAGCATATTATGTATAGTTTGCACATAATTCACATTTCACATTCTGTTCGCGTACATTTTCGCTCTTTGAAAAAAACACATTTCAAATGTCTGAAAAAAATGCTGACATTTGAAATGAAGAAAAGCAGAAATGCCTAACACTCATTCGTATGTAAGAAATGCCTAACACAGCGCACACATTTATATGCTCTGGAGAAGAAGGCCTGTCTATCATTAGTTTAGCATGTCTCTAGCGTACTAAGGCAACTACTTGTGCCAGCAGGGTAGAATAGAATAGTCAATAGACCTTTTATATCCTCCCCGAATAGAACTGAGTCCCTATACCCCAGCAGTCTTAAAAAGGTCTTGTATATTTAATTGTAGCGCAAAATGCTTTATTTTCAAATGAGACATTCAGTCATTTCACAAAAGTTATGACGTAATCTACCAGAAGAAAACCATTCACAAATCATTGCATAACTATTTTAATAGTTCTTGTGACGTCAACATTTTGCGAAATATGGAGTGCCTAAGACTTCAAGCAAACAAATTTCAAAAGTTGCTTTCAGCCCGTAAAAGACTCGTGAAACCCAAGCCTGGGTTATCAAACCCATAGCAAAGTTAGCACCATTATCTTTCCTTAACGTTGTACTTCATTGAGCAATGATAAGACAGGAATTTGCTGAGACGTGAGCTACCCCATTTTTAAATCCCTTAACCCCATTTTCCAATCCCCTTACCCCATTTTCTTCTGGCTGGAGATATTTTCTGAAGGCATCTTGTGAAAGCTGGGCTGGGAAAAACAATAATGGACTGTCAGAAAGAGTAATTTTAGGCGACTTTAAGGCATAATAAGTTTTTTCAATAACACAATGATGTACCAAATAAGATAATATTGCACATTGCGTACTCAAATGAATGGAAGGCGTTCACACAATCAACTTTATTTCTTTCCTCAACTTGAGAGGTGTAAAGAAAAACAAAGTAAGTAAGTCATTCATTACAAACATTACTAAATAAAAACTCAAGTTCAGAAATACAGGTACTTTCACCAAGTTCAGGCAAAGAAAAACGAGTACGAATCCGCTTGTTCAGATAATAAATATGGGAGACCTTCCCTTGTGTGTGAACAGAATGTGTGTGTGGTGGGGGAGGGTTAAAAAAGGGATATGAAAGCAAAGACACAGTATTTTTGGACACTCGAAAATCCCTGAATCCATATCGTCCCCAATTTTTTCCTTCCTTCCTCCCTCTGGTGGAAATGTCAATAAAGAAAACTTCGGGAAAACACAGCGGGATGGTTACGTAGGAGAGAAGAGGAGGAGGAGAAAATTTATCTCTTCAACACACAGAGTGGGAGTGGAAATGAAATTGAAGGGTTTATTCAAGAGAGGGCCAAAAGACGAAAATCGAGTTTTGAAGAAAACAATTTTCAAGTTTTTGAGGATTTTACAAAAACTCCTGTATCTTGATGGATAATGGAAAAGATCGTTTTTTGTCCCTCCTAAACTGATTCTTAATAGCATTCCGCATTAGTAAAGCAATTTTAAAGATCTAGACTAGGTATTGGTAAAAGTAGGGCTATAATAAACGCCCTATGTCACTGCGAACTGGTTAGATCTTTTGTAACTTTTCCTGTTTTTTTCCCCTCCTAAACTGATTCTTAATAGCATTCCGCATTAGTAAAGCAATTTTACTACAAAAGATCTAGACTAGGTATTGGTAAAAGTAGGGCTATAATAAACGCCCTATGTCACTGCGAACTGGTTAGATGTTTTGTAACTTTTCCTTTAGTTATCTAGAATCCAGACTAAAGGACTTGACCTTCTTGTATAAAAAGACTTCAATTGAAATTAAGGTTAAAGGCTTAGGTGCCGGAAAAAAAAGAGAATGGAGAGGAGGAGGAGGAGAGAGTGCTCTGTTTTTGACAGGTAAAGAAAATAATTTCGTGTGTTCTCAAGTGTTCTTCCAGCGATTAATTTAATTCTCTCTTTTCACCATCCTCTTCCTCTCTCTCCTTCCTTTCCCATATACCCCTATCTCTTTCCATCTCCCATATCTCTCCATACCCTCTCTTCCTTCTTTTTCTTACTTCCTCTTCCTTCTTTCGAATCCTCTTTATCTCTTATCTATCTTGTTCTCCTCCTCTTCAGGTTCTTCCCACCTTCCTCTTTCTTCATCCTGTCATTCTCTCTGTTCCTTCCTCCTCCTTCTGTCCTGAAATCCTCTCTCTCCCTTTCCCTCCCAAATTCTTCCTCAAATTTAATGCACCAGCTTTCTTTTGGTAAACTTCTTCTCCAACTTCTTTCGCTTGTTTTTCATTCCTCTTTACCTCTACCCTCTCTTCCTTCTTTTTCTTACTTCCTCTTTATCTCTTATCTATCTTGTTCTCCTCCTCTTCAGGTTCTTTCCACCTTCCTCTTTCTTCATCCTGTCATTCTCTCTGTTCCTTCTTCCTCCTTCTGCTGTCCTCAAATCCTCTCTCTCCCTTTCCCTCCCACATTCTTCCTCAAATTTAATGCACCAGCTTTCTTTTGGTAAACTTCTTCTCCAACTTCTTTCGCTTGTTTTTCATTCCTCTTTACGACTTCCTCATTCTCTTCTTTGCCAGTTCTTCTCATTCTTTCTCCACCTTTTCTTATCAGCTCGCGCTCCCTTGTTTACGGTCGCGCTGCGCGCTCCCGGGGGCTTCGCGGGGTTGTGCATGGGGTCGC